>NC_056751.1:395756194-395956194 GCF_019279795.1 Protopterus annectens
AAATAGGATGTACTGGAGGGATAGATTCCTGTCCCAGAGACTTCCCATGCTTTGGAACAAGATTCCAATCTACATTAGGCAGAGCTCCTCGCTAACACTCTTCAAAAGAAACCTTGAAGAGTGGATGGGAAACAGAAAGTTGACCCCGGGGATCACTTCAGTGTCTCTGCTGGACAGAGGCACAGGGAACTAATCTAAGGGGGTGGCGAAAGCCAACACATTCTGGCTAGGCTTCGGGCAGATAGCCTAGTACCTACATATGAAACTATGAACATAGCTACCTACAATGCATGAGTAAAATCCTTTGACTTTTCAGTTCTCCAAATATTCCCACAGATTGGTAAACTAGCCTAGAAGTTCTGAATTCAGTGGAGAGGAAACCCCAACTGGTTCTGATTGGTGCATTTCTTTGACTGGTCAATGGCTTAGTCGTATTCAAAGATTCAAAGAAACTTTATTGTCATTTAGGACCACACAAATGCAGCCTAAATGAAATTACAAATGGCGACCAAACATCTTTTAGCCCATAAAATTTTAATCGACAAGGGTAATAAAAACATCAAACACAAGAAATTATGGGAACAGATCTTCAATATCATTCTTGCCTAGCTCATGACAATATATCAGACTTAATTACAAATAAGAGATCCCATACTAAAAACTATATTCATAGCTCAAGAAATTTTTCTTCTTTTCCCTCTCCCTCCTTTTTCTAAGATATACTCGCAATCACAATAATTTTCACTGAAATGTAACAATTTTTCTCTCGAATATTGAAAGCATCTATGTATATATTGTAAATAGTATTGATTGATTGTTTTATTTTTGTTTGTATTACCCTCAATGTATATCATCTGCTTACTGTGAAGAGTTCTTACCTGTTCTACTATGTATGATGTTTTAGACCAATGAAAAAAAAATAAATAAAAATTATTGAAAAAAAAATTACAAATGTCAGCTCACAAGAGAAATGCAGTACAAATAACATAGATACAGCGGTATCAGAGAATAACATAAGAAAGAAAATAACACATATCACATTCAGTACCCGTTATCCAATGATAAATAATAAATATTCACCACCAAACCCCTTCACCATTAAGATAGAGAATAAATAGACACTAGTGAATAGCAGCTGTTTAGTTACCGTATTGCACTTTTTAACCTTAGATTTGACTCAGTATAGCTATCATATTGCATAATAGTAATTGCTCAGAACAGCAGGATTAAATGAAAAAAAGAGGCTTCAGTGTATCAGGTATTATGGTTGGTGTCTGAGTTAATAAGTCTCACAGCTGTAAGATATAAACTGTTTCTGAATCTGGTAGTCCTACAGTGGAAGCTGTGGTACCTCCTTCCAGATGCAAGTTGTGAGAACCAGTTGTAAGCCAGATGGGTCGAATCAGCTAGTATTTTGTATGTTCCTTTTCTTGCTCTTGTAAAGAAAAGTATTATATATATATATATATATATATATATATATATATTATTATATTATTGTTATTATATTATTATTATATATTAGACTATTATTTTCATAGAGTATTGTTTGTAGAAGAAGTGGCCTAACCACAGTGCTCAGATTATTATGACTTCTTGCCCAGATTTTGAAATAGAACTCCCCTATTGGTCTCCTGATCACAGCTAAGAAGTGTGAATTGATGGCCAGTTCATTCATCATAATTTCTAGGCAGATCTCTAGCGAGGAGGAGGAGGAGTGGCACATTTCCTTAAAGTTATCTCTAGATGGTGCCTTGGAAAATATTTTAGTGGTTTATCACTACAAAGCAAATCTGGTGGTATGTCAGAGGTGGCTTTGATGGCATGCATGAGAAATGATCATCCAAAATGCTTTCATATACTGTCAATGTTTAATACATATTAAGTCCATTGTAAATCAACCCTAGTTACAAAAGTTGTGACACCACCTCCCTTGACATTTTAGCTGCAATTCCTCAGTAATAAGTAAGCTTGAATGGTTTTGTGGTGGTTGAGGTGGCATTTTTTTGTACAAATATGATTTGCGGTTTCATGATTTGGGAAGGTGCTACTAGCTGCTTTAGACATCTGATGCTTTTCAAATGTAGTTATGCAGTGTAACAGCTGGATGTGCCATTAAATGAAATAAAGGCTCAAAGTCAGTGTGAATATAAGCCTATCAGCAGCATGGCTATCGATGACATTTTATGTACTAAATACAATGGCTGGCAGAAATATAAAAATGGGATTGATTTGTGCTGTGGATGTATATTCTGTTTGGAGCATTATGAGAGACAGCTGGAAAGTGTTAGGAAATACAGAAGATTCTAATGCAGGAGGGTTCCATACTTTGCTTTTTAGCATGAGAGGATTTTTTCTTCAAAAGCTTGTTTGAGTCAGTCAGAATGAACAATACAAGTGTAGTATTTAACAAGAGAAGAGTTATATATGAGCTTGGATTGTACCGCTAGTACAGATACTTGTCAAACAACATTTATTTTGCTGATATCAAGACAGTGAAATACATATCAGAGTCGATCATTTTAACTAAAATGGTCAAGTGTTTTGATTCTTTCTGCGTAGGCAAAACTTCTAAAATGCTAAATTAAATAATATATGTGAGAATGTTTATTCAATTAAAAAAGGTCATAGCATAAGACATTACTTAAACATTATTTTTATTACAGCTCCTTCAAAAGTTTTCCTTCTCTTTTCTTGAAAATGTTTATATAAATGAAACAGGAGGTTGTTTGGAGGATCTTCCTGACAAACATTAAAGTTATACTGAAAGTTGTTATTGAGGGCTGACTCACTATCTAGCAGTGATTTCAGATAAATATTTCTGATTCATAAAATTCTTACTGCAGCTTCCAAAAAAGCCCTTATCATTCCCCAAATGAACAATGTTTGATTTATGGCTTGGGTGTTGGAGAGGACACGGGGGGGGGGGGGGGGTCTGTGAGTGGTTAATGTTGGCTCACCCATCCTGAGGGAGGGGATGCAGCTTAGGCTTGCTGCAGTAAACTGTGTACAAGACTGGTGATCTCCATGCTGCATAAGTGGTGAGCATCTTAGTCAGAAGGTTGTGTATTGGAGAAAGTGCACATACACCTCCCGGGGCAGTGACCAAAGAGCTCCCACAGCTGCTGCGAGTGGGTGGGTGTTAAGACACAAACTCCAGCAGCAGTATGACACTGCAACGGTGTCCTTGATCTTTCCACTAGCTGTGGACTTGGGCTGGTTTGAGCCTGAGAGAGGCTAAGGCAGGTCCTGCAGACCCATAGAATGAAAAGAAGAGAGGGTAGCAGCTAATGGTCAGCTGTGGGAAGAAAAAATATCCATGAGTCTGTCTTCCATGCTGGCCCATAACTGGTCTGAACACAGGTCCCCACCTTCTATCTTTCAGTCTATCATTCTCGCCTAAATATATAAGCAATAAAGACATAATGAATTCTAGGAGATTGTAATAATGTCAATGTGTTTTATTCTGGGATATTCAGTTATGATTTCAATAAAGTCAGTGTATTTTATTCTGGGGTGTTCAATTATGATTTCAATATCTTATTAGTTAATTTTGTATTTTATTGTATTGGATGATCATGCAATAGTACCTGTCTTTTAGTGAGCATCTTGATAAGAACCTTCGGAGTTAAAGTAGGCTCCACTCCTTCCTCTACTGCCAACCTATACAAAGAAGTAACCTGGGGTCTATCTTCTCCTGCATACTATCCTCCGTCTTCATAAATAAGCTTCCTACTGACCTCCTCTACACCCCCATTTTACCATATACTGATAAGATACGCTATAGGTCTGGTTCATCACCGTCCACTATTAAATCACAGCTTGTTCAAATGTGTGTATATGTATGTGAGTGTGAGTGTGTGGAGTGGATGGATGGGCAACTGGTACCTCAGGGGTTTATTCTGTCTCCCATAATATTCTCTGTCTTTATAAACAAACTTTTTAATGACCTCCTCTACACCCACATTTTACCATATACTGATGATATGGTAAACTATAAGTCTAGTTCAGCACCGTCCACTATTAAATCACAACTTGCTCGAGTGTATGTGTGTGTGTATGTGTGTGAGTGTGTGTGCGGACTGTATCTCAATATGTAAATAAGTGTGTGTGTGTGTGTGTGTTTGGTTGTCTGTATGCATGTATCTTTGGTGCTTCTGAGAGTATCTGGATATCTAAGTGTGTGTGTGTGTGTGTGTGTGTGTGTGTGTGTGTGTGTGTGTGTGTGTGTGTGTGTGTGTGTGTGTGTGTGTGTGTGTGTGTGTGTGTGTGTGTGCACCTGTGTGTATTCAGTGCTTGTGAGAGTGTGTATCTGAATATGTGTGTGTGTATATTTGTTGTTTACGAGCCTGTGTATCTGAATATGTAAGTGTGTGTGTGTGTGTGTGTGTGTGTGTGTGTGTGTGTGTGTGGACTGTATCTGAATATGTAAATAAGTGTGTGTGTATGTGTGTGTGTATTCAGTGCTTGTGAGAGTATGTATCTGAATATTTGTGTGTATGTATGCATATGGGTCTACCTGACAAGGTCGACAAGCCACAACATCGACAACCAGTTTACCGACACGAAAACACCGACAAGCCACTTAACCGACAGTTGAAATAACCGACATTTGAAATAACCGACAAATCCAACTCATAAGTGCCGTAACAGTATAATAGCAACTGCACATATTTATTAATTCCAACATGTAACACACTATCTGTTAATGAAATGTTGTTATGTGACTATACAACTTAAACATGTACTACAGTAAAAGATACTTTTAAGCTAGTGACATCTCCGTAGTTTACTCCAAACATAACGCAAACATACTCAGATCCACTGTTTACATCTTCAGAAGCCTTGCAATAGCCTGCACAAACTCTATGTTAGAATAATTGTCCATACTTGCGATTACTGTTTCAAACTGTCTCTGCTTAAGTACTGTTTTCCTCTATTTCGGTGATGAAACATACCCTGTAGACATTCGCACTCTTAGCTCATCTACCCGGTCTTGTTCACGAGCTAATATGTGCATTAGATATCTCAAATCAGTCCCCCTATCACCGAGCAAGCATTTTAACCTTCTATGCCACGCCTCCACTTTGTTTTGCGTACGAGGCAAAGATAGTTCATTCAATGCAAACACATTCCAAAATGAAATTGGGAACAGTGGTGGAAATCTAATTGCAGATGTGAATCTAGTGGTAAACTTACGCCTCTTCCCATACATGTACCACTCTGAGAAGTATTGCAAAATATCCTTTCCTTCTTTTGGAAATATCGCTCTGAGTTCCTCAAATGTTACCTTTACTTTCTCTTCAGGTAGGAAGGCTAGGGCTACCAGTGATTTTACAGCAAGTTGAAGTTCCTGTGAAGTATTATACGTAGATGCCAAACCTAGGGATTGCACCTTTCGCCACATGTTCTGTCCAAAGTGAAAGAGACAACCTTTAGAACGGACATCAGGAAAGTTTAGTCTGATACTCTTTATAGTAGCGATTTCGAAATCACATAACAGAAATTTAACTTGCATTTCTAAACCATGTGATGTCAATAGAAAGAATATACCATGCCATAGATAATTATATGCTTTTAGTGATTTCTTAGACATGAACGCATAAACCAAAGGTACAGATTTCACATACTTCCCATATTGCACAAGTGCATGTACGCTGTACAATTGCCGTATTGTAACACCTTTACAGAAGAATGTCCCATCCATTAGCCATAAAGTAGCTTGGCTTAAATCACGTAAATTATCTGCAGTGCTAAACACTATAACTGTTGTGTCAGTTCCGTTGTCTGACAAACATTTACTCAGGAATGCACCATTTTTAAGTTTAAATTTGCTGACATCTATGTTATGAAGTGTTAGTGCACACTTTTTACTCAATCCACACTTTACGTGTCTAACGCGGTTCACCTGCTGTAGCAGAGCTGCTCTTTGGGGGAGACAATGAATCGTAGCTAAGGAGGTTGACACTAAAGCATCGTCAACTATGAGAGCCGGTGTGTCTCTACCCATAGTAGCTCGAGCTTTTAGGTCACTGCAAACAACATATCGCTGTAATTCTCCAGGCTCTGCAGCATGGCAGTGCGCAACAGATCTTTCAAGTCTATCGCCTTCAGGTAACCAAACGGTCACAGCTCTACCCTTACAGCTCTCAGTAAGTTTGTATTTACAGCACCAATATCGTTTACAGTCCCTTTTACGCTCAAGGTAGTAGAGGTAGTTGTCCACAACTAACATTGATTTCCCCTTTTGGGACTCTACAGTGTGATATATGCTTCCTAGTACTCCCGGGCAACTGACTTCAACACTCTCCATATTCTCTTCGGTGCTAAGCAGATAGCACGCTAATTAACACTACCATTTTAGCTTGTCAGTATGTGTCTATTTGTTAATTATCTGTACGTACATTGTCGACGTTACGATTTGTCGGTTATTTGAAATGTCAGTTATTTAAACTGTCGATGTGTTCGTGTCGGTAAACTGGTTGTCGATGTTGTGGCTTGTCGACCTTGTCAGGTAGACCCATGTATATATATATATATATATATATATATATATATATAATTCAAAAATGCCAAGTGCACGGAATGCCTGTATAAGTGCACGGAATCCAAGTAATGCATCCAAAAAGAAAATCCAGCACTTTACTACAACAAATAAATCCAAGCAGCCATGGTAAAAGAAGTATTTATTTAGGCATAGCCTGCCAAACACAGACCTTAAAGCATCATCAGTGTGCAATTTGATCGGGCTAAAGCCCAGATTTAAATAGTTGAACTGCAGACTTAAAATGTGCTTATTTAAAGTAACATACACCTGATAAGTCACAATTTATATAATCAAATGCAAACCTAAAACACACATAAACTAAATGACCCAACTATCACCATACATAACCCAAGTATATACTAGTGAAATGAAAATTAAATAAAATAACTAACTTACTTGGAGGATATAGACAATAAATAACCCCTTCTAGCACAACACCAATTCCCATATTAATAGTGCATCGCCTTTATTGTAAAAAATTGCAAAAAAATATGTAAAGTAAGTTTTTATTATACCTATTAATGTTAATCAAATATATATTTTTTTCTGCAAATATGTTTACATTGATTAATTATGTAAGATTTGGTCTCTTTTCATAATTGCTGTTTGCCCTAAGTTCTTTTATAATCTATTAAGACCTATCTTATCTATAAGTTGTATAACTTGCAGGCTGTCCTGAAACATCTTCATTATGGTTTCTTTTACGGTGTTTACGACCTGCCCTCCTAAAGGGACCCTATGTCTCTTTGAGGCTGGAGAAGTAATATCAAGCACTTCACTATCTTCTGGTTCTGAAAATGTACCTTTTTGATGATTCTGTTAGTTGCCTAAACATTTCCGTTAAATCCGTCTGTCCTGCCCCCACATTATCTTGTACGTTTTTACGTTTGGCATTGTAAGCTATTAAAAGCTTATTTAACAGCTAATATTGTCCCAAGAGGGCTCAGAGTGTATGTGGAGCCTGGATTGGGCAGGGATGATGGGGAGTTTATGCAAAAATGGAGGGCAATACAGCAAACAGCCTCTAATATGTTTTTGCAATTACTTGTGAAGTACTATGAAAAACAGTTACCAGATCTTTTGGACAAACTTGAGACATATTATGAACATACTAAGAGTCATGTTGCTGCCCCAAACTATCAGAATCTATACATGCAGTTTGTCATGGACACTGATAAGTATGATAAAGAGTTATGCAAGTGAAAAATGAACAAATATCAACGTGATGTAAATGACTTTAAAATGGCTGTTGTTTATTCATGGAAGAAACAAGGGGTCAGATTTTCAGATCAAAAGCAAGTCCCCAGGCCCAAAAGGAAAAGAGTAAAATCTATTATGAGGAGACAGGAAACTCCTTCTAGTGCATCTGAGTTTTCCTCAAGTGTTTCCAATATGGACACAGAACCAGAAGCAAGTGAAGTGCTTGATATTACTTCTCCAGCCTCAAAGAGACATAGGGTCCCTTTAGGAGGGCAGGTCATAAACACTGTAGAAGAAACCATAATGAAGATGTTTCAGGACAACCTGCAACAAAAATAGACTTTAAAATGACCAGTGGTGTTAATGTTGCTAATGATATTAATAACTTAGTCATTAACTTAACGAAATACACCTTTTTTCCTAGCAAACTCAGTGTGCTAAATAAAGGCTTGGGTTTTGTTCCGTCTTTTTATATGTCCCAATATGATGTGATTAATGATGTTAAAAACTTTTGTAGAAATCTTAATTTGAAGTATTTCTTTGCACAAAAAGAGCAGGTAGCACAAGCTAGTGCCTCCAGAGGTTTTCAGTTTAAGAAATCTGAATTCATGCCTCCCTATCATGGTACAATAAAAACCTTTGAACAGTTGGTATTGAAAGATCTGCATGTTGATCAGTCCCATATTTTTTGTTCTGGGTTTAATAATTTAACTGCTTTAGAAAAACAAGCAGTTAAATCACTAGCAAATAATCAAAATATAGTGATAGTAGGTGCTGATAAAGGAGGTGCAGTTGTCATATGGGACAAGGAACAATATCTTGAAGAGGCACATAGACAGTTGTTTGACAGTCAATTTTATTTAGCTCTGAGTTATGATCCTACATTAGAGTATAAAATAATGATAGATGAGTTTTTACAACAAGCCACAGATCAAGGTATAATTACATCTTCGCTCAAGGGACAGCTACAAGTTGAGTATCCAGTACCACAATACTTTTATATGGTCCCCAAAATTCACAAAACATTAAATAATCCACCTGGACGTCCCATGGTGGCAGGAAAAGGTTCATTGACTGAACCTCTTTCAGAATATTTGGAATATAAATTAAAAAAACTTTTGTCACTAGTTACAGCTAGGGTTCGTGCACAAAACAGTTTTTGTCACTAATGGACAATCTGCAAGTTTCATCAGATGAATATTTGGGGACCCTTGGTGTTCAATCTTTGTACACTAGTATTCCACATGAAGGAGGGATTAAAGCAGTGGAATACTGGATGATACAATCGGGCTCATATTATATACAAGAAAGAGAATTTTTGAACAAGCTCCTCGAATTGGTACTGGAACATAATGCCTTTTTGTTCCACAACCATTGGTATTTACAAATAAAAAGAACAGCAATGGGGGCTACTTTTGCCCCCACCTGTGCTGACTTGTTTATGGGCTTTTTAGAAGTCCAGTACATATATACAGCCCCTCTTCCTATTAAAGAACACCTCATTATGTGGTGTAGATACCTGGATGATTGTTGGGTTGTGTGGGGGGGTGCCTTGGATACTTGGCAGGAATTTGTGGTTTTTCTTAATGAAAATAAACATGGGATTAACTTTACAGGGGGGATTAACATTCACGAAGTGGAGTACCTAGATGTCAAGGTCAGGAAATCTCCTGATGGACATTTGATTACTGATTTATATAGAAAACCATTTTCAAAAAAAGCATTTTTACATGCCAGCAGTTGTCACCCCCACCACACAATCCAAAATATTCCAGGATCTCAATTTCAGAGGGTTAGGAGGATTTGTTCCCAGGATGCCACTTATGAGATACAAGCCTTGGACCTGGAAAGTAGGTTTATTAATAGGGGCTATAGTAAAAGTACGGTTAAGCAAGCACATAGGGTATCCAACCACATGGATAGAACAACATTATTAGTTAATAGGGAAAGGAATAATAGGCCCCAAGGGGAAACCGTGAGATTCATTACTACCTTTGGCACTAATACTTTTCGTATCAAGAATATTTTGGCCAAGCATTGGCATGTTTTGCATTCAGACTCTTTTTTACTAATTTAGTAGATGAATCTTGTCATTTTGGATACAGAAAAGGTAGGACTTTGGGACAATGCTTTTCTTCTTTTAAGAAAGGCAAGTTACAGGTTTCCAGACCTAATATGAACACAGTGGGGAGCACCTATTGTAGAGCATGTAAATACTGTAAACTGATGGCTAAGACTAAATCTTTTACATCAGTCAATACAAAGAGGGTGTTTGACATAAAATATTTAATAAAGTGTAACAGTTCTTGGGTGGTATACATGGCCGTTTGTCAATGCGGAGCATTTTATGTGGGACAGACTTCCTGTACTCTTAAACAGAGAATAGCTCTCCACATAAGTAACATTAAATGGCAAAGACTTCAAAGTGCTTTATATAAACATAAGATGGTTCATACCACAGCACACTTTGTATTTGTAGGTTTAGATATGGTCAAAATGCAGGATACCAATGATATATTTAAACATCGGATGTTACCTCAGAAAGAACGTAGGTGGATAGTAAACCTGGGGGCACTCTTTAAGCCTGGTCTTAATGACCAGTGGTAAAACATAATGATTATAGGGTTGCCTTAGTTATACAACTTATAGATAAGGTAGGTCTTAATAGATTATAAAACAACTTTGGGCAAACAGCAATTATGAAAAGAGACCAAATCTTACATAATTAATCAATGTAAACATGTTTGCAGAAAAAAATATATATTTGATTAACATTAATAGGTATAATAAAAACTTACTTTACATATTTTTTTGCAATTTTTTACAATAACGGCAATGCACTATTAATATGGGAATTGGTGTTGTGCTAGAAGGGGTTATTTCTTGTCTATATCCTCCAAGTAAGTTAGTTATTTTATTTAATTTTCATTTCACTAGTATATACTTGGGTTATGTATGGTGATAGTTGGGTCATTTAGTTTATGTGTGTTTTAGGTTTGCATTTGATTATATAAATTGTGACTTATCAGGTGTATGTTACTTTAAATAAGCACATTGGAAGTCTGCAGTTCAACTATTTAAATCTGGGCTTTAGCCCGATGAAATTGCACACTGATGACGCTTTAAGCTAAACCAGCCACCGGTCTGTGTTGGGCAGGCTATGCCTAAATAAATACTTCTTTTACCATGGCTGTTTGGATTTATTTGTTGTAGTAAAGTGCTGGGTTTTCTTTTTGGTATAAAAGGTTGGAACTTAAATAGTCAATATCCATGGTAATACAAGTTCCCTGTCTCATCCTGAATGTCAGAATGTCTTTCTTCTTTCTTCTGTTACATACCCCTGTGCACTCTGATCTAATATTAAACTACACCTAAGACAATACCTAGCAGCTGTTAACTCACAACCTCTGGCAGCAGGTACTTGTTGCTCTGTCTGCATTCCCTTTAATGCCCTCTTTTTCTACTGCTTTGCTGTGCAGGAAACACTAGAGTTCCACAAACATGCGTTCACTTCTGGCCTGCTATTAAGAAAAGCCATGATGTGATTATGTCATAGAAATTTCAGGTAAAATGCAGAGCAGTAGACCATGCACTATGTGGAATTACATCCCTCATGTAGCTTGCATGAGTCATTCTGTCCTTAATTAATTCAGCACCCTGCAATACCAGATGATATGAAGTAAGTCTTGTACTCTAGTTGTTCCAAATCGTCGACACAGGAGGAATTCTGGTATGCATATTTGGAGAGCCTAGCAGGACATAAAAAGTACTGATGCAACTGTTTCTGTGTGAAGGTCTTTCACTGAAGTCAAATTGGGCAGCAGTTTCTTTTCCAAACTCCCTAACTCCATCCATTCTAATATATCTCGATGTGAGCTTACTCCACTGGCACAAAGGCAGAAGCCCTGCTATGAACCATGTGATTGAGTATGATTGGCAGCTTGGTGCCTGCCTGCTGGGGTTGGCACAAGGGAGGAAAAGAATGATATGGTTTGGCTGAATCAGACCAACTCAGGGTGCAAGACTCCATGCCTGGGATGGACACCCCATGGGAGTACTGACTTCAAAGATACCTGGACTGTATCTACATCGACCATCTGATCTTTAATTAACAAACTAAAGCCCCTACCCTGGCAGGTGATCTCCTCCCACCAGAATATTTACAAAAAGGGGCAGAAGCCATTGCATACCCTGTCTCGATCATAATAAACCACACCTTGACTGAAGCCACTATCCCCTCTCTCTGGAAGGTTTCCCATGGCATTCCCCTTCATAAAGGAGGGAATTCTTTAGCCCTCTCAAACTTCCGACCAATAGCCATAATATCACCACTGGCCAAAATTATGGAAAAGTGCATCCACAACCAATTAATGCACTATCTCACCCAAAATAAACTACTGGCCAACTCTCAGCATGGGTTTAGGCTACACCACAGCACCACATCAGACCTCCTATCCTTCTCTAACTCTAATATCAACCAAAACAATAACAAACTTACCTCTGCTCTCTACTTAGATATCTCTAAGGTCTTTGATACAGTCAATCACCAACTGCTTCTCTGCACCCTGAAGAAACTGTCACTGAATAGTAGGTCTTTTAAATGGTTCCAATCTTACTTGTCTGATAGACAACAAGCAGTTTTATGGCAGAATACCCTATCCACATGCCTACCCATTACTCTAGGAGTACCCCAAGGCTCCATACTAGGACCACTAATGTTCAGTCTTTATCAACGACCTACCCACCGTCACTCCCAAGGCCACCTGCATCCAATATGTGGACAACTCTACTTTAATATGTACCGCCTCCTCCACTGAGCTTATAACCCTAACCCAGAATACTTTCAATGATGTAGAAAAATGGTTTGCAAACTGTCAGCTTCTATTAAACCCCAACAAAACTAAACTGCTCATCTTTTCCCCCCACCTGCAAATCCTCCTCACCATTCTTTACTATAAGTTCCAACAATGGCACTATTGTATCCCCAGATACTCACACAAAACTCCTGGGCATCACGGTCAGTAATGCCCTAAAATATGATATCCATGTCAATCAAACCATCAAATCTGTCAACAAAAAACTGGGCTCCCTATACAGGATAAAACCCTTCCTCACTCCTTTTGCAAGAACCACTATCGCTCGGTCCCACCTACTATCTACCCTCCTCTGTGCCTCCCCCTCTTCTAAACCTGAACCAAGCCACCCTTACCAAACTTGCTAGTTGTTACAACTATATTGCTAGATTTGCTACTGGTGCTACCTCTAGGACACATCATTGTATCAACCTAATTCAACTAGGATGGCTAGAGTGGCCCAGTCTTCTCCGATACAACCAACTTATAATAACCCACAAAATACTATATCAACCCGAAAAAACACCAGCACTAAATAAGATCATCAAACTATACAGCAACCTGAGGGCACTATGCTCTGCTGACAAACTGCTGGTACAAAAAACTAAGAGCATAAATGTGGCTGGGGACTCACTATTCACCAACTCAGTAGGCAAAACTTGGAATATGCTACCTGCCGAACTTACTCACCAATCCTCCTTAACCCAGTTCAAAAAAAGCCTCAAACTACACTTCCAACAGCATTGGCAGTGTCCCTGCTTAATCCCCGAATAATCACCACCCGCTGCAAACTCTCCATAAGCATTTTAATCTTATACTCTAATAAGTGTATGAATTCTTGAAGGGACTTGGCCCATAACTCCATGTATTATGGTCTGAAATTGAAGCCGCATGATTTTGATGCTGTCTACTATGTTTTATCCATGTTTGTCACCCTACTGAAAACTGCATATCATACTTATCTCTAAATGTTTCTATTGTTCCTAATGTATTTATACTCTGCTTTCTGGAGCTTTTCTCCCTGAGCCTCCGCTGAAAATGGACATATATCCAGTCGGACTTTCCTGGTAAACAAGTGTAAAATAAATAAATAAATAAAATATCATTCACAGAAGTGACATGTTCTCACTGTCAGCCACTGCATACAAGTAGAAATGGATGTGCACCATAGCTTAGGGCTATAGAAGGAAAACCTGAACATCCCCGGTGGCTGCATAAATGAAAGCCCCCTTAGTCAGTTCTTGCCCTGATGTATGGGACATTAATGAGCAAGCTGGTCAAGAGAGGTTCTGATGGTTAGCAGGCAGTGAAGCTAATTAGCTAAAAAAAATACTACTTGGCATGACCCTTGTGCATCTAATCAGTTACATGGCAATTGTTGCAGTAAGTGACAGATCTGAAAATATCTGTAAAATTTTTTTTCAAGGATATTGAGCTCATCGCTAATCCCCTAAAGTGACTTTAAGCTGCCCCCCCCCCAAAAAATGACATTTACAGGACAAATCTTTTTGTATCCAGGATTCCAAATAAGTTCCCAACCCCCAAAACAGTTAAGGTAAACATGAATCACTATAAAGGATGGCACAATTCAACCTTTACCATAAACAATTGCAGTGGTGCCTGGATCACTTTGGTGTATATATCTTCCAGTGTGATGAAAGAAGTTGGATGTGTCTTTCTTGTCCTTATCTTGTCATTACACACATAGCTGAGATGTGCAAGACATATTTTGTTAAGCACATTTGATAGAAAGGCATTAGCCATATATTCATACCTGCAATTTCACAGCCCATGTACAGGTGTGCAGGTTATGTATATCCATCCATCATAACACAGAAAATCTCCAAGTAATTCTGCTTTCAGAATCAGTTTTATTCTGACCACCAAACTCAAGGACTTTCATGTATGAAGGACATATCTGGCAGAGGTATGGCAAAAGCCTGGAACCACATCAGATGCAGTAACTTAGTGAAGAGAGACATCATGATTCCCAGAATCTTTTGCTTCAGTGGCAGTGGCAGTAATTCCCATTGGTCAGTATATTAATTTTGTATATGGGTAGCCTTCTTCATCTGAAAAATCCTGTAACATATGTCTACCAGCTAGACACATAATTTAAGTGAGTTACTTCTACAGATAAATGTGAACTTTTATTTGATTTGAATGAGAACAAGAAATGCAAAAGACCTCAGTTTAATTGCCATTGGAAGAATATCTTGAAATTGCCCCAGCAAACCAAATTATCTCCTATAATTGACTTAACACGTTCTCTTGGTTGACAGTGATGACCATAAGGAAATCCTGGACACAGCAAGGCTTAATTTGAGTATGTCAGGTTTCTTTTGGGAGGGCAGCTTAAAAGTCATTTGAGAGGATAAGTTATGAGTGCAATATATCTTTAATGATATTTAATATCTTGGAAAAGCCCTGGCTGCTGTCTGCTCTTGCCCCAGCATCTTTTGCCTTAGTACCCTGCTCTCCTTGTGCTATTCCTGCACTAGTCTGTAGGAACCTACCTAGCTGGTGGAAAAGGACCCTATCCAAATCCCTGCAGTTTCATCTCACAGCCTTAATTCCCTGCACCCTCTCTCAATGATACAAGAAAGTATGTTGTTGTTGTCTAATTACTGCCAGTAAAATTTTTAACCATTGTACTATTGCTTTAGGGGTTTAAAAGCACACTCCGAGCCAGGACAGCCAGCAGCCTCTACCCCCTCTCTTATCTACCATATTACCCTCTTACCTCCTATCCTTCATTGTAACCCCTTTTTCTTGCAGTCACCCCTTCCCAGTTCTAAACCAGCTAGCTCCCTCTCAAACTTACCTGCAATAAAAGACCTGGCCACTAGGTGGCATCCTTATCCCAGCCTCTACCTCTTGCATACCCTCTGATTTCTTGTTTCATTACCTTAACATTTCTGAAGTCCCAGACCTCCTCTTTATTCTCTCTCTTCACCCTTTACTAAAACTGTCTACAACTACCTATTCCATCATAGACTCCTTACTTACCTGTGCTCTTACCCACTCCTGACTTACCTAACTTACCTTCAGTATCCAGCTTTGCTGATTGTTTCTTCTCCAGCTGCTTCACTACCTGTCTCAATCTGCTCCGTTCGCCCTGCGGGCTCTCTCTGCTCCTCTACCCTACCCCAAATTCCCACCCACCCCAGGGGTCCTACTTTTATACTACTTAACCACACCCTTCCCCCTCCCATCACTCTCAGGGAA
The DNA here is from genome assembly GCF_019279795.1 of Protopterus annectens. Lineage (NCBI taxonomy): Eukaryota > Metazoa > Chordata > Ceratodontiformes > Protopteridae > Protopterus > Protopterus annectens. The sequence goes on from NC_056751.1 coordinate 395,772,023, forward strand.
CCTTACTATTGGCTGTCACACTTCTATTCATCCTTCTCTAAACACTCCCTATCTCTTCAACCACACCCTCCAATTTTGTTCCCTATCCACACCTACTTTACTCCCATACTTACAACAACACACCAAAATACTAATCCATCCAAATGTATAAACTGTCTGCCCCAACACACTTACATGTACAGCTGTTACTTCTACTACTTATTCTACCACCTTTAATTTTAACCTACATACTTACCTCCTATGAACACTCAATATATCCACACCTTCATAATCCCAATAAGCTAACTACCTCTTCTCCCCTACCAATACTCTCTAACTATGTAAATATAACATCTACACCCAGCTATCTACTGGCAAAATTTCATAGAATACTCCACATTAGGTATTACACTCTCAATCCCAAAAAATCTCCACATCTATACAGCAGATTCCCAAATCCAACCTTTCTAATACAACTCCTCTCATTAAATGATGGAGACATTCACCCAAATCCAGGCCCTACAACAGTTCATACCACACAACTCCATAATCCCAATAAATCCAACATTCATTCCCTTACCCAACCTACAAACTCACTCTTTATAGCCCACCTCAATATACATAGCATTAATAACAAAGTCTCACAACTCCATGCTCTCTTGGAAGTCTACTTCTTTGACATTCTTTGTTTAACAGAAACCTGGTTAAAGCCTGTAACTAAAGACAATGAAATCACCCCACCCGGATATAATATATTTAGACTTGACTGTGTAGCAAAGAAGGGTGAGGGAATGGCTATCCTATTTAAATCAGGTATACAGATCACCACATATGACTTTAAACCACCTGTAGATTCTACTGCTGAAATTCTTATTTCCAAACTTCAACTCAACTCTTTCAAATCCATCTATATTATCTGTATCTATCTACCTCCTGGCAACAACAATGCCACGATAGAAGATATCCTCTGCTGGCTATCTCAAAACTTACCCCAAGAAACCATAATCCTAGGCAATTTTAACATTGATTGGAATTGCTGTAGCAGCAGCCACCCTACCACTCACATTAACCTATTTGGTTTTACTCAAAACATTTCCTCCTGTACAAGGATAAACAAGCCTAATAAGAAAGAAATAAGAAAGAAAGTACCTTGGATTGGATTCTCATAAATAACCATCCCCATATATATGAATCTGGAACCCTCCCTGATGATGTAAGTGACCACTCACATACCTACATCATCAGGCATAAGACCAATGTTTCCATTCCAACCACTTTCAGGAATATTAGATCCAAGAAAAACTTTAACCCTGATCTCTTTCAAAGCGAACTAAGAGCATATGACTGGTCTCCTTTAAAACACTTCCCACTGGAGGAAGTTGTTAAATACTTTAATTTCAAATTCCTAGCCATTCTAGATGACCATGCACCAAACTGCTGTATAAGAATTAAAACTAAATCTACTGGGCCAAATGGCGAATGACTAAAAACCCTGTAGACTGACAAAACTTTAAACAGCTGAGAAATTACACTGAGAAAGCTATACTGTCTGATAAAAGAAACTACTACCTACAGTTCCATCAAACTAAACATAATAATCCACAAACATTCTGGGCAAGTATTAACCAACTACTACACCCAGGTCAATCCATTACACCTAACCCACAAGGCACATACCAGGAGAATCCCAAGCATACTGCCAATGCCTTCAATACATTTTTCACTGAGGCCATTCAAACACTTGCCAGTCGGCTATCACCTAATAACTTAACTTTACCTACCTCTAACACAACCCCACCCCTCCATTTCTCTTCCAACCAGTCCCTACAACATATATTCTCACCCTTATCCAAAAACTGAAACCATGCTTTCCTTCAGCAGACCAAATACCTGCTGAATATCTACCGAAATCAGCCAAATCCATCATCTATCCATTTCCATTCTGATTAATAGAACCATCAGCGAAGGGCACATCCCCAGCTTCTGGAAAGTCTCCCATATTATCCCCCTTCATAAAGGCGTAAACTCTACTGAATTCTCCAACAACCGTCCCATAGCCCTACTTTCACCTTTGGCAAAACTAATGGAAAAATGCATCCATAGGCAATTGCTAGACCACCTAATCCAAAATAACTTACTTTCCAGCTGTCAACATGGTTTCAGACCTTCCCACAGCACTACTACTGCCCTCCTTTCCTTTACTGACTGTATTAACAAAAACCGTAACTCCAATATGCTTTCCTCTGCACTATTTATCGATCTGTCCAAGGCATTTGATATGGTTACTCACAAAATACTTATAAATATCCTCAAATCCCTGTCACTAAATGCACTCACTATGAAATGGTTCCAGTCCTATTTAGAAAACAGACAACAGGGAGTGCTTTGGCACAACACACTATCTACCCACCTGCCCGTTAACATTGGCGTCCCTCAAGGGTCAATATTAGGACCCCTTCTTTTCTCCATATTTATTAATGACCTTCATCTAGCAATTTCCCAAGATACATGCATTCAATACGCAGATGATTCCACACTTATATGCACAGCCACATCCACTTCCAAACTTCACTCCCTTACCCAAAAGGTATTTAATACAGTAGAACAATGGTTTACACAACATTGCCTCCTCTTGAACCCCCAAAAAACTAAACTCCTCCTATTTAATCCTACTCATATGTCCTCCCCAATAGATTTCTCAGTTACATCCACTAATGGTACTCTTATATCACCTGACCCAACTACCAAACTACTTGGTATCACCATAGACAACAATCTTAACTTTGACATCCATATCAACAACACTATAAAAACCGTTAATAAAAAACTTGTCTCTCTCTCTACAAGGTCAAACCCTTCCTTTCACCAACAGCCAAAACAACTATTGCTCACACTCATCTAATCGCTACACTCCTCTATGCCTCACCCATATATACTAATCTATCTAAAAATAACCTCACCAAACTGGAAATCTCCTACAATAATATTGCCAGATTTGCTACAGGCAACCCATTTAGAACCCACCACTGTTATAATCTTAAGCAGCTAGGATGGCTAGAACCTCAGAATCTGCTTAAATTCCACCAACTAACCATTGCCCATAAGACTCTTTACCAGCCTTCCAGTACTCCTGTACTATCTACCATCATCGTCCCTTATAATAATCTGAAATCTTTGCGCTCATCACATAAACTTCTTGTAAATACCTCTAAATCTAATAACAGGGCTGGGAATTCTCTTTTCACTAATATTGTTGGAAAATCCTGGAACCTTCTCCCCAGTTTCCTCTACATCACTTTTCAAAAACAGACTGAAACTTTTCCTGAGAACACACTGGTTATGCCCCTGTACCAAACCTGACTAATCATCTTTCTATTCAAACTAGGCACTGCCTACCCTTTACTTCTCAGTAACAAGTTCTGCTCTCCTTATTAACCACAATACCTTTCCTATACCTAACTTTTTTTCATCCTCTGAGCTGACTTATAGTGTGACGATTCTTTATTAATATAATTATACAATAAGCTTCCTTTTTTGTTATATTCTGTATTCTACCTGTAATTTGCACTGTACATGCTTGTTGCACTGCAAAGTATTCTGCCCACTTTGTAATTTGCATTGTAACTGCCTTTTGCACTGCAAAGTATTCTGCCCTCTTTGTAATTTGCATTGTACCCACCTTTTGCACTGTGAAGTATTCTGCCCTTTTTAATACTTTCTGTGTTAACCTGCAGTGTTCATTGTAAATATAAATGTTTTTATTTATTTTTTATCCTCAGAGCTTATTTCCCCAGAGTATAGTATATATTCTACTGCATTTTGTATTGTACCTGCATTTTGCAATGTGAGGTATTCAGACCTCTTTTATAATTCTGTCTTAACCTGTAATGTTATTGCAAATTTAAATGTTTTGTTACTTTTTGTTTGGCACAGAGCTTATCTCCCCGGGTCTCTACTGAAAATGGACATGTATCCAGTTAGACTAGCCCAGTCAACAAATGTAAAATAAATAAATATATTTGAAAAAGTCTTCTACAAGATTTAGTTTTGTAAATGGCAATATCAACTTTCTATTAGACACTATTAATTATAATTACCTAACCAAAAACTATGTCCATGTTCAGATCCCACCCCCACCCATTGGTAATGCAGTATAAGACTGTTAAATTCATTCCTTCCAGTTATGCACCTTAGCAGCTTACAGCCCACTGTTTTACTTTAGGCAACTCATCGGTAAAGACGTCAAACCAGCTCTTCCCAGCATCTATGAAAAGGCTACCTCTAAGCTGTCAAATCTGCACCCTACCTTCAAGAAAATGTCAGCTCCCTTCATAGCAACACATCTCACTCACTGCATAAGGGTGGACCTTCCACAGACTCAGACATTACAGACCCATACGTCTGACCTGCCTGATATGCAAAGCTATGGAAAAACTTATTATGGAACTAATCAATAAGGACACAGGGAACCTCCAAATTCTGGACCCATCTCAATTTAGATTTGTCAAGGGCAGGTCATGCTAACAGCCTGGTGGATTTTTCCACTGGACTGCCAACTGGCTCATAGATAGGATGTAAGAAATCAAAATAGTGGAAGTTCCCTCCACAAAGGAAACCAGTCATCAGTGGAGACCCCTCTGGTACTGTGCTGGGACCCCTCTTGTTCAACATCTACTTTTCTGAAGTAAAAGCTAATATCAAATATATGTGGCTAACTAAATTTGCCGATGACTGCAAGCTAGGAGCAGTTCTAGAATTCCCAAGTGACTTAGCCATCCTGCAGGAAGGTTTGTCTCAAACAAAGAACTGGTACCAAAATTATGGACTGAATCTTTGGGAATTCATCTACCCCAGGGAACTATCACATTGACAATACACCCTAAGACTTAGTCTAGTTGTTCAAGGTTTTGGAACATATGTGGACAGCGACCTAACTTTCAATCAACATTTGCCCATTGTTGTAAGAAAGCCCTTCTATATTACACAGTTTATAAACAAAGGGATTGTGTCTAGATCTAGAGATGTCATTGTCCCCCTTAACTCAGCCTTCATTAGGCCATTCATAGAATATAATGCACCCTTTTTCACGTATTTGTCTGGACACATGCAACAACTGAAATGCCCACAGTGATACCTTACTAAAAGTATATAAGGCTTAAACAACGTGTCCTACATGGACCAACTCAAAGCCCTGTCACTATACTTGGTATCCTACAGACTGTTAACAGGTGACCTGTGTCTGGCATACGAGGCATCCTCTGACCCAATACTGGTGAATTTACTGCACATCAGTAAGTCCAATAGCAGCAGAAATACTCAGTCTAGGGATCTAAACCTCTTCTGCAACATCAACAGAATGGTTTGGATGGACAGGTGTATCTCACAGAGGATAACACTGCTATGGAACAAACTCCCCAGCCATATTAAATGAAGTTCATCCCTGTCTATATTCAAGCAAAACTTGGATCTATGGATGGGAAACAGACCATTTACCCCATGACTGCTCCCTGTACTACTAATGGACAGAGGCAGTTCCTAAATACTTTATCCCATGCTTGAGTCCCCTCAAATTATCTATAGTGTGATCCCATTTATTCTCATTGAGGTCATATATAATTATCAACCATGGCATGAGTAAGGCCAATTTCTAACTAAATGGGATAGATTAATTTGAACACAAAAAGGAAAATTAGGCTTAAAATATCCCACAAGGGCAGTTAGCCTAGTATTTACCTATGGACCTAACTCATATATTCAATCTCTCATTAATGACTTCTGTTTTACCATAACCTTTATGCACTCATATCATTCCTCATCCCAAAAAAGCAAATGTTAAGGACTATAATGATTACAGACCTGTAAAAAATATGTGCTCCATAACAAAGATCTTTGAAAAACTCATATACATACAACTGTAAGGATCACATAAACAAATATGGACTTCATTATGATAAGTAATATGGATTTAGAAATTCTTTCAGTACCATGGCAATATTATACACAGTCATTGACACCATTTATAACAATATGAATGATTCAATACAAACAAGAGCTCTGTTCATTGATACAACAAGAACATCTGAAACAGTAAATCACAGCCTGCTCCTCTACAAAGGTAGCAAATTCAGTTTTGGTCCAAATACAGTAAGATGGTTTTAGAGTTAACTCCAAAGCAAAGCATTCCGAGTATGCCACTGTTATTTTTGCTGTTCTTCAATGATATATCCACTGATCTGCCCCATCTCAACTTGGTTTTTCATTCAGATGATTTCATAACTGTATGAATCATGTAAGACCACCTTAACCCTTGAACGGAAACTACAGTGTGCCTTTACAGATTTATACCAGTGGATGAATAAAAAAATGCTCCTAATCAGTCACCTGAAGTCTAACATCAAGATATTGGGCAGTCAACCAAAACTCCCTAAATTCCCAAATGTAATTATTATTGATACAGAACAGAAGTATCTGTGGATTGCCTGGACCCTACCCTATCATTGACCAAGCATACTAACAATATTACTAGTAAAACAGTCCACCAACTAAAACTATGCTATATAACCTCACACCTCCTCACCCCTACAACTCATAATGCCTTAGCTAAACCTGTAATTATAATATCAACCAAGCAACAGAGTATATGTAAAACACACACCAATGCTCAAAAAATGTGTTTATTCCTAAAGCTGAATACAGGCTCCCATTCCAGCTCAAACACACAGAAAATACAAACTAGTATAAATAAATTCTGCAGATATGGTCTGTTTGCAAAACCCCAAATACATCACTGCCAACTTCTGCAGTGGTGTAATTGTTCACCTGCAAATGACCGAATCACATTTATACTTAGCTGTCAAATCTACAAGCTGTTAAAACTGGGAGACCCTGTCATTCCCGAAAGAAAAATGCACTCTATGCATTCTAACTGCACAGTTAGAGACAGACAAGTGCAAAAAAAAAAAAGATGTTCCTTCTACTGGCACACCAACCTGATGCAGTAAAAGACCCCCCTCCTGCCTGCCCCATCCCCCCCCCCTTTAACATTTAAATAAAAAAAAAAACTTTCTTCTTTTAAAATATAGCAAACAGCTGCTACAGGTTATACCCTGCCTGCATGGAGAGCTAAAGTGCTCATGGTTCAGTTAAAAAAATCCTTACTATTTTTAAACTGTAGCAAACTGCTTGCTACAAATGTAGCAAACAGTTGCTATATTTTATACCCTGCCTGCACTGTAAGTTTTATTTAACTGTAGCAAACTGCTTGCTACAATGAAGCTACAGTTTACACCACACACAGAGCATTAAAGAGAAATCTGGATTGGCTGATCGCACCCCAACACTCTGCACCTGTGGCAGGTGCCTCTCTTGTGCCACCCTAGCTACACTACTGGACACAGCTGTTTGGAATCAGCTACCTGCAGAAGTGAAGCAGGAAGGCACACTTCAATTATTTAGAAGCGAACTAAAAGAGTAACAGTTTAAGGGCACCAAATTCTCGTGCTTCCATGACAATGGCTAATCCTTGTAGCTTATGCTGTAGTCACATCTTTCCTGTAAAGACATACTTTTCACAGCTGGTTGAATGCCTACCTTTATATTATTTCACTTAATTTTATTTTATTTTATTTAGATTTGTTAAACAAGGAGGAGCACTGATCCAGATAGACCCTTTTCAGGCTCAGCCCAGGTGTCAAAATTTCACAAACATTTGAGGCAGACAAAAATAGTAATACAATGCAGTAAGCAACAACATCAACAAAAAATAGAAGAGCAGTAAGTGAAGAGGTCTAACATTTCACTGATGTTCAAGTACATTGCAGATTGGAAGGATATCTTTGACACACAGAGATTTAGAATAGTTAATAAAGGTTCAAATGCATTCCTGAATTATACTTTCTATAATATTTTAGTAAATCAGAGCAAAGTTAATACTTTATAGTAGAGGAAGAGAAATGGAGACATTTCAAGCATTAGTTGTATATATTTCCATTATTTCACGGGCAGGGTTGCTGTTAGGGAAGGGATTTTCTGCTGACGTGTTGGTGATGAGATAAGCCAAGAGAGTGAAAAAGCAAATGGTATAAATGTGATATGAAGAGATATGTAGGAATTAGTCTAATCAGGTAGGTATTAAGTGTATAAGGAGAGTTATGCAAGCAGTGGTATTTTGCTGGGATATATAGGTGATGTTTGAAATAATTCTTTAACCAAGGAATGCAAGTTCAGTCTCTGTTGCATTGTGGAATGCATTTCCAGAGTTTCCTTCCATTAATGGAGAAACTATGGCTGTTGAATTTTTAGATGAAAAGGTGGTGAGCAGAAAAGAGTAGTGGTCTTGTTAAAATCGGAGGCTGTAAGATCTTTCCCATACTGTGAATCTTCCAGCTAGAAAGTTGAAGGAGTTTTAGTTACATAGCTTGAATAAACACAGGCCAATATTTAGTTCTTCCTGTTCCTGAAATGGAACCCAGTTGACATTCTGAATTACTGAGCCATAGTACTCTGTTCTTGATGCCAGAGAGATGAATTGCTATATCCTGTTGGCTTTTACTTGTATAGAGGCAAAGTGTTTCTTAGAGACTGAGATGATAACAGAGTGCATATTCAAGATGGACCATGAGTATGCCTTTTCCTACGGCTTTTCTACCTGCATGCCACAGAAAGACAGAAAGTGAGAAACATTCCAGGCCCACAATAGTATCTGTTGAATCTTCACTTCAGTTTTTTTGTTTATGGAGTTGAAAGTTGAGATTTTCATCAAGATAGTCTCAGGTATCTGAAAGATGGGGTACTTTCTAAGGAGCTATTTTGAACATTTAAGATGCTGAGGCTGCAAGTGTAGGGTTTGAACCTCTGTGAGGTTCCAAAGAGCATTGACTTTTGTTTCTTTATTTGTTTGGATTTAGAAATAATTGTCTTGTGTTTAGCCAGTAGTTTAGGCTTAGGTGGTCTTGCTAAAGTTGTTCTTCTATAAGACTGGTGTGAGCCATAGGTGACCATGTCATCAGGAATTACTATTTAACTGTAGCTTCCAAACAGGCTTCATGCCTAATGAATGGAGAAAGGCAATAGTCATCCCTCTGCAAAAAGGTGGGCCATCTACAGACCCTGGAAACTGTAGACCCATAGGTCTCACTAGTCTTATATGTAAAGCCATGGAAAGAATTGTCATGGATATGATCAATAGAGATATAGTAAACCTCCAGACACTGGACTCAACCCAGTTTGGTTTCATCAAGGGCAGATCATGCCTACTCACCCTGGTGGATGTCTTTGAGAAGGTCTCCAAAGCAATGGATGAGGGCAAAATCATTCACACTGCCTACCTTGACCTGGCCAGGGCATTTGACACAAAACCCCTGTTACATTTCACAATACTTTGAAAATGAAGACAAATACAGTTCTTTCTCTCTTTCAGTGGTTTTTATTATCTACAGTACACACGTGCAGGAGCCTCATGGAAAGTACCAGGGAGACTCTCAGAACAAAGGAATAAACAGGCTTATATACTGGTGATATTGCTGACAATACAAAAATAGAAAAATGAACCAATTAGACCATTATATAGGGCAATTAACCAATCAAACGTTTACCCGTAAACATAAGACAATTCACATCATCATATCTCTGGGCAAAGAAAGAAAATCGGATACATTTCCATAAAAGGAACATTTCCTGCTTTCAGGCAGACTCTTGCTTTTCAGCATTTTCTCGTTGCTCAGAGTTCACTCAAAGTTCATAGTAAACAATACATTTGACTACATACAGACTGTCACATACTCAAGTTCCTCAAACACATGCTTTGGCTGTTCATATTCTACAATCCCCCATTTGATGCTGTGTAAGCATCATCACTTAACCTATCATACATTTGTCCCAATTGTAGCATAACCATGCTACTGGTCTTTTCATTATTTGAAGACATTGTCATTTTATCATCTATATTCATAGTTGCAGGCATATAAAAAGTAGGCACTTTTTTCACAGTTTTTGAAGACATTAGTTTCAAGATCAGTGCTTTGATTAGGAATAGAACAAGAAAAGCAACAATTGCTAATACTGCAATTAATAAAATCAGCTTCAACAGTCCACCTCCCCAACCTGAGAATAGGTTGGTTAACCATGCCCACGTTGAACCATCGGCCTCCTTGGCCTTTGAAAGTTCGGAAATTCTTTGTATCAGTTCAAGATGACTTTTAATTTCATGCTGATTATCAGGAATAAACATACAGCACTCCTCCTGGATTAAAGCGCAAGTTCCTCCCTTCACTGCAAGGGTGAAATCAAGGGCCATACGATTTTGGAGTACTACAGCCCTCATAGCAGTCAACACATCAGTAACTAGTTCTAAGGCAGAAAATGTAGCATTGCTTAGTATTTCAAGCAATTTAGATAGCTTTCTCAGTTCCCAAATTGATTTCACTGCTCTGTATGATGGAATTATACCAGCCCATGATAGACGTCATCACCTAAGTCCATATGGGACAGTCCTTTGGTAATAGCATGAGCTACGTCATGATGATAAATCCATGAAGCATCAACTCGACCTACAGGATTGACAGGCTTCTTAACCTCTCGAACATTTTGAATTTTTCCTTTAGGTAATGCAGATACATGTCAAATAGCTGGAACCAGATAGCCCAAGAAGCAGCTACCAGACCAGTCTCCTGGTAGCCATTTATATGCTTTTCTTCCACACACAAAATAACAATTTTCTACTTTAATGGTGATGTTGATAGACTTAAAATGATATCTGGCGTCCTGCAGTCCTTGGAATAGTTTTGAATAAACAGTTTCTATTTTCTGGGAAAAGTTAGCTATAGAGTTTTTAACAAGTCTTTTTATAGGAGAGAAATTTGTTACACAACCCAAATTGTCTGCAGTGCAGTTATATACCACTGTTTTGTTACAATGGCTCCACCCAACTCTGGTTTTATCCAATTTTTGAAAACACACAGTTCCGTTTTGACGGAGGGACAACTGTAATGCTATTTTGTCTTTTGAAATGACATTTGATGCATCATAGATCAAATTTGTCCAGGTTTCTTTAACTCCTAAAGGGACTATATTTAGCATCAATCCTCCATGAACAGTAGGAATAGCTGTACAAACCCAACAGTCTGAGACGTTGAGGGATGATGCATATGCGTACTTAATGGCTTGATAGGTGTTGAAAGGTGGATGCCATACAGCTCATTTGGTATGAGTCATAGTGGAAGCAGGAAATAGAAATGGCCACAGTAAAAATAGCAAAACAACAAGAATAATCACCAAAATCATTGTGCAGTATTTTTGTGGAAATGGCGGTTGCGCTTGATGAGTTTGTGCAACTGGATAAACTTCAGGCATTTTCAGGTGCTGGTATAGTATGGCTGTGAGTGTGAGTAGCAATAGGTGGAGAATCTGGACTAACAAAAGGTAGAGGTTGCTGATCTTCAGACGGGATTACCTTATTGACATGTGATATGTGAATCCAGGTGGGTGAGCCTTGTAGTTGAACTGCTGAAGAAGTGGTCAGTAGAACCAGGAAGGGCCCTTTCCAACGTGGTTGAAGAGCTGTTTTTCGAGAAAATGATTTGACGTATACCCAGTCTCCTGGTTGTAGTGCCAAGGACAAGAAAAGATCAGGAGTTTGTTGAGCTGCTGCTATCTGATGATGATGAAACTGTAAAAAAGAAACAAGAGAAGTGCAATACAGGAGAATATTATGATCAAATTCATCATACTTATAAAAGGGCAATGGTGGAGTCATGGGCATATGCATAAGGTGGCCCATGAGGATTTCATGAGGAGAAAGACCTTTAGTAGGATGTACTTGAGCTCTCATAGAGAGCAAGGCTAGAGATAGGGCCTGTACCCAAGTTAGGCCCGTTTCAGTAGTAATTTTAGCCAGTCTTGTTTTCAGTGTCTGATTCATGCATTCAGTAATACCTGATGTCTGTGGTCTATATGGGCAATGAAACTTGAGAGTGATGCCTAACATTTTGCAAAGTGAATCAATTAATTGAGCAGTAAAATGTGTTCCACGATCTGAATATATTTGACAGGGAACACCAAAATGAGGTATTAATTCATAACAAAGTTTCTTAGTAACTGAAATAGCATAATTCTTGACACATGGGTAGGCTTCTAACCACCCAGAAAAAACATCAACAACAGTTAAAACATATTTGAAAGGAGCACAAGGTGGAAGTTCAATAAAATCCCATTGCAAGGCGCAGAATGGTCCCAATGGTTTTGGCAGTAGTTGTGTGGGAGCCATTGTGCCTTTTGAAATGTTATACTGTAAACAAGTGGAGCACGTACTCAAGAAATGCCGTACAGAAGCAGAAAGTCCCGGGGCAAACCAATCCTTTTGGATTTGTTTTATTAATGCTTGTACCCCAACATGAGCTGGCAAGTGATATGCTTTAATAAGAGAATTTAACATGGACATTGGGCAGACCAGTCTGCCATATGAATGTTGCCAAATGAGATCAGAGTGTTTCAAACAACCTTGAGCCAGCCATGATTTTCTTTCTGATTCTGGAGCTTCAGTTTGTAAAGCTTTCAACACTGTAGTATCAAAAGTAGCTATTGGTTGTAGAGGCTGCAAAAAATGTCCCTGAACAGTTTGTGGAAGAGCAGCCTGTTTTGCAGCCCAGTCTGCAAAATTATTGCCTTTAGTTTCAAAAGAGTCATTAGATTGATGGGCTGCGCATTTTACAACAGCAATTTGAGATGGTAACAATAAATGTTGTAACAGGTTATTAATATAAAAATGTTTTTTAATGGGTGACCCGGAAGAAGTTAAAAACCCTCATTCTTTCCATAGGATACCAAAATCATGAACAACACCATGGGCATAGCAGGAGTCAGTATATATTGTGACAGACTTGTCCTTAGCTATTTTGCATGCATTTGATAGTGCCACTAGTTCCGCAGCCTGCGTGGAAGTGCCTGGGGGTAATCGTGCTGATCTTAAAACTTCAGTCGGTGTACAGACTGACCAAGCTGCTTGGAATTCTCTAGAGTTTGTTCATAAACAGGATCCATCAACAAAAAGAATCAAATCAGGATTTTGCAAAGGAGTGTTATACAAGTGTAACCTAGGAGAAAGAGCGGAGTTAACTACAAGCACACAATCATGTGGTTCACCCTCATCTGATGTTGGTATTAAAGAGGCAGGGTTCAGTGGTGGGCAGCGATTTACTTGCAGGGAGGGATTATTTATTAAACTCAATTCATATTTAGTAAGGCATGCATTGGAGAGGTACTGTGTTTTTGTTTTTAAAAGTAATGCCTGAACTGCATGTGGTACTGCTAATATTGTTTCATGTCCCAGGGTTCTGCCATGTCAATCAAAATAGCAGCAGCTGCCACTGCTCGTAAGCAAGTTGGGTAACCAGAGGCAACCGGATCTAGTTGATTGTTATAATAAGCAATAGGTAGGTAACCTCCAGTGCATTGCTGGGCTAAGAGATCCAAGGCAGTTTTGTTTCGCTCACAGCAAAAGAAAATAAATGGTTTTGAATAATCTGGCAATCCTAGTGCTGGAGGATTTACTAAGGCTGTCTTTATAGCCTGAAAAGCCTCATCGTGGTGTGACGTCCGGGGTAAAGGTTCTGTGATATCTTTTTTTAAAAGTTGTAACAGTGGGGCTGAAAGTTCCAAAAAATTAGGTATCCATTGTCTACAATATCCCGCTAGGCCAAGGAATCCTCGAAGTTGTCTCTGTGTTATAGGGCGTGGGGCCTTTTGAATAGAGATTATACGATTTGGGAGTATTTGACGAGAACCCATTGTAATAATATGTCCCAAATATTGCACCTTTTCCTGACAAAATTGTAATTTTGATTTATTTACTTTGAATCCAAGCGTAGCTAAAAAGTTCAACACCAGAAGGGAATCTTCCCTACATGAGTCACAGTCAGGCAAAGCTATAAGGATATCATCCAAATATTGAACTAGAACAGAACGTGATGGTAGTCGGAGATCCTGTAATTGTCTATGCATCTCTCTAGAGAATAAGGTTGGGGATTCTACATATCCCTGACGCAATTGAGTCCAAGTATACTGCTGACCCTTATAGGTAAATGCAAATAAATACTGACTATCGGGATGCACTGGAATAGAGAAAAAGGCTGATAAGATATCTATCACCATGAAACATTTTGCAGTAGGTGGGATACAGCTTAGAACAGTAGCTGGGTTTGGTACAATCGGGAAGACGGGCAAAACAGCTTTATTAACTTCCCGCAAGTCTTGCACAAATCTGTAAGCTTGTTTGCCGGGTTTCTTCACCGGTAATATTGGGGTGTTACATGGACTTGTGGTAGGTACTATGATTCCTTGTCATTCCAATGCAGAAATAACAGGGGCAATACCAGATATAGCCTCAGTTGTCAAAGAGTATTGTGGCACTCATGGTAACTTTGCTCCTGGTTTTAGTCTTATTTTGACAGGAGTAGGCTGAGGTCAAAAATCCGACATCATTGTCATGAGTAGTCCACAAGTGAGAGGGTAGGGAATGTAAATATTCATCTCTGCTAGAATTTGGCTGAATACACATCGCCTGTAAGATGGCAGAGTCATCCACAGCTGCTAGGGTACTATCTTGTTGGTCTGAAGGTACTTGGAGATAGACTCCATCTGCTGTGCAAAAAATGGTAGCCCCCATTTTGCAAAGAAAATCTCTCCCCAAAATATTTAAAGGTGCTGAAGGTCCTACCAGGAATGCATGGTTATCCTGTAGAGGTCCCAAGGTAACTGGGACTGGAATAGTTTCGGAGTATTCGATAGGTATATCAGAGACACCAACCGCTCTAGTTATTTAGTCAGAGAAGGGAACAGTCATGGCTGCTTTGCCAGCTAACATGGATTTAGTTGCTCCGGTATCAATTAAAAATGGATAGGGTTTATTTTTAACCAGTAACATAACATGCAGTCCATCCTAATCTGCAGGAATAAAAGGACACAATTGCTGTTGTTTCTGTTCAGGGAACCTTCATTGAGGTTGCTGCCGATTGGACGGTATCCAACTAGAATTCCATTGTTGTGACGTATCTGTGTATGGTGCTAGTTGCTCAGCCAAATATGGGCATTCGTTTTTCCAATGGCCTGATTGGCCACAGTTGAAACATTCTGTCTGATTACTAGAATTTTGGGGTGGAGCCGACTGTGTGCCCTGCCAATTTTGTCTATTCTGATTTCTGGGTCCTTGGTATCCACCCCTCCCTCTTCCCCTTCCTCGCCCTCTACCCCGTTGACCAAAAACATTACACATTTGTATTTGTGCTTTTACTAATTTCTCCTGTAAATCTTTCTGTTCTTTAGCTAAATGGTCAGAGAAGTATTGTACCTGTTGGACTAACTCATGCAGGCCCAAACTAGGCCAGTTTAAACATACTTCTTTTAACTTGTCCCTTACTTGAGGGTGTAGCCCATCCACAAAGGCGGCTGACAGTCCGCTTTGTGCTGGTCCTTCGGTGGGTTCAGGGTACCCAGAATATGCCTCAAAGGCTTCAGTGAGTTGATTTAAGTATTCGTCTATAGGCTCATCCTCTTTCTGTATGATTAATTTGATTTTCAACCAATTGGGGATAGGTGGTACAATTACAGTGATAGAATCAACTATACATTGTCTAACCATTTCAAATCCATTTTCCCCTTGCATATTGTGCTTTGGTATTGGTGTAGGAACATTAGCATGATCCCAGATACGTTTCATAAGATTGGCTGGTACAGCATATTGGAGGACAGCTCTAACATCTTCTATGGTAGGATTATGCAGACAGATATGTCCTGCCAGTACGCATTGAAACTTTGCTGGGTTATTGCGAATAGGCGGAAGTGATTTGATAATGGCTTGAAAATCAACTGCCAACCACGCCCTAGGCACTATTACTGTGGCCGGTTGCCCTGCATCTCTAGCATGGGCTGGGTTTGGGACTTCTCTCAACGGAAATATTCTCTCTTCATCTGATGGGCTGGTGCCTGATTCAGACTCAGAGTCCGGTTTAGATTTATCCGGTCCACTGTAATCGTCTTTGTCTTCAATTATAATTGGACATTGTTTGTAAATCTTACCCTTTTGTAAATATACGGCTTTTTTATTATAATATTTTTTCGACTGGCTAGGTCTAGCATCAAAAAGCATTTGTGCCTTTTTTTTCTGTTTTTTTGTCTTTGAACGGGTTAATCTAGGTGATGACTTGCTAGGTGTTTCTGTTTGGTCAGGTCACTCTATAAGCGGTCTACTAGGCTGACTTCCCATTGCCTGAGTTCCGCTTCCAGACTCGAGTGCGGTCTGTTCTTCTCCCCGCCAACCTCTGTCCTCTGTCGTAGAGCTTACTGCTCCGTCTTGAACCTACGAGGGCTGATATAATGGTGGAGGAGCTGTAAGGGGTGGGGGAAACCAGGGGTTATCATCCTCAGATGATTCAGTTATTTGTAATTTATTTAATTCTTGTACAGGATATAATCCTTTGAAGGGAGGTTCCTTTAAGCGTTTTCTACATCTAGATTAGTATGTCGCAGTTCCTTTATCTGTTCTTTTAGTTTCTTTTGATTATCTTTAAGACTACTGATGACCAAATCCTTTTCCCTTTCTTTAGCTTCACACATCCAGTCATTAAAAGCTGCCCAACACAACCCTGGTAATCTTCCTTTCTTTTTTAACTTCTTTTGCAAATTAATCAATATATCTTTATTAAAACTACCATTTTCAGGAAAGGCAAGGTTACCGTCATTTTTAGTTAGTGCGATCCACTGGTTTAAAAACATACAACTGTCCCAGGACACATGATAAAGCATATAACCAGCTGGTGTACCTCTTTCTGGCTCATTTATTTTTTCCACACTCGCTCCCATTTCACTCAATAAGCTATACTTGTTTTAACACAGGTTTAGCTAAGGCGTTATATAAACGTCTTTTTACCCCACTATCATTCCTCCTTTCATACGTATGACATCAGTATTTCTGCATTACCCCACTCTCATACTGCACACTTAATAGCAGAGAAGAAATGCATGCCACTTACCTTAAAACAACTGAATGAGAGAAATGATATCTTCCGCTCTGCATAAAAAAAAAATTTTTTTTTTAAATCTTTAAAGCAGACAGGCAGAGAGATGAAAGAAACACTGCAAAAACAGAAAAATCTGTTATGGGCCCTTTCATTAGCAGTATTATTTCCACTTCCTGACCGCTGCAGCTTGTTCCCAATTCTGATCCGAATAAACGGCACCAATTGTTACGTTTCACAATACTTTGAAAATGAAGACAAATACAGTTCTTTCTCTCTTTCAGTGGTTTTTATTATCTACAGTACACATGTGCAGGAGCCTCATGGAAAGTACCAGGGACACTCCCAGAACAAAGGAATAAACAAGCTTATATACTGGTGATATTGCTGACAATACAAAAATAGAAAAATGAACCAATTAGACCATTATATAGAGCAATTAACCAATCAAAGGTTTACCCGTAAACATAAGACAATTCACATCATCATATCTCTGTAAAAAGAAAGAAAATCGGATGCATTTCCATAAAAGGCACACTTTCTGCTTTCAGGCAGACTCTTGCTTTTCAGCATTTTCTCGTTGCTCAGAGTTCACTCAAAGTTCATAGTAAACAATACGTTTGAATACATACAGACTGTCACATACTCAATTTCCTCAAACACATGCTTTGGCTGTTAATATTTTATACCCCACTTGGGCATTGTTGACAAAATCAAGAGGTTAGGTACAAACCCATATGTCACCCGGTCGATAGCCAACTGGCTCACAGACAGGACCCAGGAAGTTAGAGTTGGGGAGTTCACCTCTACAAAGAGGCCAGTCACAAGTGGAGTCCCTCAGGGATCAGTACTTGGACTGCTCCTTTTTGGCATTTTGCTTCTCAGAAGTCAAGGCCAATGTCAGTGGTCTCTGGCTGACTAAATTTGCAGATGATTGCAAATTTAGGAGCTGTCATTGAATCTCACACTGACACAAATTTTCTCCAGGAGGGGCTGACACAGACAAGCAACTGGTGTCAGAGTCATGGACTAAAACTAAATGCCAACAAATTAATTATAGTATAATTTGGGAAGTCATCTATCCCTGGTAACTATCATATTGACAACACACCCCTTAGATTTGACCCAGTAGTCAGGGACTTAGGGACACACATAGATATATTAATCTAGGCCTTTAATCATCATGTGTTTATAGTTGTGAGGAAATCATTCTATGTTGCACAACTTATAAACAAAGGTATGGCATCTAAGTCCAAGGAAGTCAATGTTCCACTGTATTCGGCATTCATCAGTCCTATCATTGAGTATAATGCCTCCTTTGGTATGTACCTAACCAGCCATATCCAACAATTGGAACGTCCACAGAGGTTCCTCCCTAAAGGAATACAGGGCATAAGTAATATGTCCTATGCAGACCGCCTCAAGGCCCTATCCCTGTGTTCTGTCTCCTACAGGATTTTGAGGGAAGATCTATGCCTGGCATACAGGGCATTGTCAGACCCCACTCTGATGGGCCTCCTGCATATCCATAAAACAAACAGTACCAGAATGACTCATTCTAAAGACTTAAACCTTGCCTGTGATATAAATAGGACCTGCTGGGGAGATAGGTATGTATCCCAGAGACTACCCCATGATAGAACAGGCTCCTCATCCATGTAAAGCCAGTTTCCTCCCTAAACCAATTCAAGTGTAACTTAGACAATTGGATGGGAAACCAGAAATTCATCCCTGGTTTGGTACCTATGTTTCTGATGCAAACAGGTAATCTATAAATGGTTCATCTCGCAGGCCCACGCTTACACTTCTCAAGGATATCAGAACTTGTCAGAGATTTGGAATGCATGGCTAGGCTTAAAAAGGCCCTTGTGGTCATTAGCCTAGTAAACACCTATGAACCTATAAAGGGTGATTTGGAAGTTTGTTAGGAATTATGATAAAAAGAGCAAGGGGTAAAAAGATTGAGTCCCAGGGGATGCTTAATGGCAGAACTGGATCCAACACTAGGTGACCTAGGTGCTGGCTTGGGGGGATCCAGCCTGACCTTAAAAATAATTAAAAAAATGCTTTTCATCCTTCCATTATCAGTCCAGAAGCATAAGATTTGGCACATTGGAGATTTGTTCCAGCAGCATCAGCCCAGAAGATGTCAGTACATCTGCTGCTGTTCAGGAGATTTGTTTGCAAAACACAGGAGAAAATCAGGCATAAATTGATTCCAGAGTGAGAGCAGACCTTTTCTGTAAATTGGGATCACATGATTTTGTCTTACTTATTTTTTTAGCAGTAGATTTGTTATTTGCAAGTGCAGTTCATAGGGGATATCCTTTTTGATAACAGATGCAGAATGGTGTGTGTGTGTGTGTGTGTGTGTGTGTGTGTGTGTGTGTGTGTGTGTGTGTGTGTGTGTGTGTGTGTGTGTGTGTGTGTGTGTGTGTGTTGTGACGTGTTCAGAGTCATACAGTAGGCAAATGGAACTAGAAAGAATCAAACCTTGTACCCTTAATTAAAGGAAGTAGCTCATTAACAGCTTAGAACTTCAATCTACTGCAATAACTGCCAGAAGTTTGATAAATCACTGAGGATGACAGTCAATAAATAGTTAGTCATTAGAGCTTCATAGCTGTTATTCAGGAAATGCATTTCAGGTTGATTAGAGCTGTCTGGCACATCACTCTCTTAACTATTAGCAAACTGCTTCTTGTAAATGTAAAAGTTTGAATCCTTCTACCTCCATAAGCACACCATGAGCCTTTCAGCAAGTAACACATATAGTGTTCCAGACAGTGCTCCTGTATCATCCTTGAAAAGTGACACTTGGTTAGCAAATTCATAAAATAAAATTGTATTTAAAATTTAGCTTTGTAAAGAATTACTGAATAAAGAAATTGTGAGTTATTTATTGTTTTATTTTGTCCATTCTTTGTAAAAAAATTGAGACTTTCTGGCAAATAATGGCATTCATGAGTTTCATATTTTGTATCCTTCCAAAAATGCTTGCTAGCACAAAGCTTTTCATTCTATTAACTTTCTAAGTATACAAACATATAAGTATATAAGATAAACATTTAAAATCTGTTACTGATTCTGGTTCTTTGTCTCTGATTTTAGATAGAAGTTGAGAAGACAGAGTGGAGGAGTTGCAATGGGTACCACAGCAGTGAGCTGGGATTCATTTCTGGTCCAATATTAATGAATGCATTCATTTACTTGTTCTCAAATGTATGTGTAAGGTGTACATTCATGAAAGTGCCCGGCTGTGTGTGCATGTGTGTTTGCATGTGTGCGCGGGCGTATGTGCATGTATGTGCACGTGCGTTCGCACACGGGAATGTGTGTGTGTGTGTGTGTGTGTGTGTGTGTGTGTGTGTGTGTGTGTGTGTGTGTGTGTGTGTGTGTGTGTGTGTGTGTGTGTGTGTGGGGGGGGGGTGAAAATACTTGGTTCCTGCGGCTGCAACCCATAATAGTTATGGTGTAAAGGAAGGAACTGATTGTAGTAAACAGGAACATCATCATATGAGCCTTGTTCTTTGAGTATGATCATTGCTTTTCTTGTTTGTTGACTGTTGACAGTGTGTTTATTGTTTTGCTGTGAATAAATTTGGCATTATGAGGTTTGTGTGTGTTTAATGATAATATTTCAAATGTGAATACATTGTGTTGGGCAACAACACTCTTTCTGGTTCTTGATGCAGATGAGCAAAGCTATGACCTGCTTCAGTAGTACAGAGTTTGATTCCTACAGCCTCCACTTGTCTACTGTGTGACTGTGACCTAGTCAGTTCATCAGACAGTACTCCTAGGCTGCTACTGAAAATGTTCACTTGCATTCAATGGGCTGTTCCAAGCTCTTAGCTTTTGTGTGGCACATTTGTCTTTTGAATTCCTGCACCCTTCACATAGATGCTAATTAGTGCTTCACTATATGCTATTTGACTGAGTCCCTGAATATATCTTGTAGTCTAATGGATTTCCAGATGCATTTTCAATAAGTGTGATATTCAAGAGAGGCATTGTTTACTGGTCATGCTAGGTCTGTTTTCAGTGTGAGACAGTTTTGTTTTGTTAAGTAAATGTTTGTCAGTTTTTGTTGTAAATTTTGACAGTTTTAAATTTAAATCCAAATTTCTGTGATAATTGTAGAAGTAAAAAAAGAAAAAAAAATGGTGTGCACACTGTTTTATGGTAATTGAGGGGAGGCAGACAAGTAATGGGATACTGGTTTGGCTGCAGGAGTAGGACATTACCCTTCCTAAGGCCACATTTGACAATGATCTGACTCTGCTTAATGGTACATGCTGTAAATAATAATATTACATGCATTTAATAAAAATAAATAAACATTTATAACTGTAAATAACATCTGCTGACCAGTCCACCTTCCACTCCTTGGGCACAAAACCTGATTGCAGGCTCCAGCCGAAAAGTGATTCAAGTGGACAGAGGTCAAGTTTCATGCTATTTTATAAGCATCCTGGGATGTTAATCAGGCCCATTGATACAGTGTTTTTGGCCTTGGAAAGTGCACTGAAGACCTGTTCCCTAGTAATGGCTGGGGGGATTGGTATATGGTATTTCCTTTGGGGTATCAGGGTGGGAGTGTAGGTGGGGGGATTTGAGCTGAACTTGTCAACCAAAAGGTTGACAATGGCCTCCAGTTGAGTGTGGTGATGACATTTACAATAAGTTCTGAGAATTGGTGCATTTTTCCATTGAGGTTGTGGACATAGCTGTAGAAAGCTTTGTGGTTGTCCTTTGCATGAGAAGCTATTTTATTCTTCAAATTTAGCCTTTGAAGTATTAATTAACCTCTTAGCTGCCTGTTTAGTTGGTCTGGGAGGTCTTAGTATGTTGAGCTTTCTTCTATCTACATTTGGCCAAGATTGTTTTCTTTTGTTGTATAATAAATTGATATTATGATTCCACCAAGTTGGTTTGTCTTTTGAGTTTGTCTCATTCTTAATATGAGTGGGCACAGTTCATTATATACAGCTATCAGTATGGCTGCACGGTGATTTTGTAAATAGCTCAGCATATGCTATGGTGGCGACTGGGTTTAGGGTGCTTGGAATTTAGCCAATGTGTCACCTAGTAGAGAGACATTAATTTTGGAATAGTTCCTAAAGTTTTTTTGGTTCCACTGGGTCCCTGGATTTAATTTTTATTTCAAGCAATACTGCCTTATGGTCAGATCTGATGAGTGAAGACATTTCATTGGGTAAGGGACATCACTCCCTCATGTTTATGAGTACAAGGTCAAGGATGATTGTACTCCCTGGATCAACTGTTGGAAGTTGTTGGTATTAACAAAGGTTGGGAATTGTTGAGCTTGTGCATTAGAATTGGTCTAGGATTCCCAATCTAAAAAGGTGTAGTTGAGCTCTCTCATGAAGATTGTATTGAGTTAAACGGTGAAGGGCTGTAGTCCATTCAGATAGGTAGTATGAGTTTCCTGGGACATGGAGGGAGACCTATAGGTTGCAAGGATATGGTACGAGACCCTGTTTATGGTGAGTTGCATGTACATGTTCCAGGTAGTCACACACTTTAACTATTCTTGATGTGAGGTTGTTTTTAATATAGAATGAGACTCTTCTACCTTTAGTTCCCTTCTGTGCAGTAGCTGGTCTAAAGGTGTGAAAGACATTATAACCTTGCAGTGCCAGGGTAATCTTCATGACTATAAACCATTACTACACAGATGTTGACATTCTACAGGAAGAAGAAGGCTTGCAGGGAGTAGAGTTTCTTGTTAAGACTTACAGCATTGAGCAGTACCACCTTCAGCTATTCCTTTGTAGGTTCATTTGAATCAGGAGATTGATCAGTTTGACATTGCCTAAAATAGGCACTATTGGAGTGGAAAAGTTCTTTGCCAATATATGAAAGCCTAAATGGGATAAATGCAGACCACCCCTCGCAAGGCAGCATAGTCTGTCAACTATGTCATCCCTGGCCATCAAATATTGTACCCCTTTGGAATGACACCAGAAGCTAAGCCAGTTGTTAAAATCAATCATTTTCTGTTGGTAACGTGGCATCATCCTTGGACAAGGTAGTATGCTGCTCATTACTAGGCACATACCTGCATGAGACACACAATCAGCAAGCTCAATCATGTCTCACTTCTTATAGTCAAGGGAGGTGCGCCTCAGGTCATTAACACCCACAAGGACTATGAAAGAGTCATACTGGTACCTGTGGTTTGATGATCTGAATGTCTATGCAACTTAACAGCTCCTAGCCCCAGAAAGGCAGCTAACTATGACTCTATCCTTATTCAGTCTGGTGAGGGGGAACATAGGAGTGCCTCACTATATAATCACCAGTGCTGAGGAATTTGGTTGTGTGCTAGCTTGCTTTAAGGGGCTTAGCAGTGGAGGCACTGCATACAGTGTTCCTATGTGTAGCTGTGGGAGGTGGTTTAACAGAGTGTTTACATAGTGGCTTAGGATCCTTTTTTATTTTGCTGTGCAGGATGTCTTAGTGCTTTCGGAAGGTTACCTGTAAGTGCCTCAGCCTGAGTAGTTTTATGTGTAGGGTCTTAATCCTGTGCAGTAGGTGTTGTGTAAGTGTCACTGACAACCTCTATAGGATTAGATTTGGTTGTATGGTTGAGTTTTTCCTCCAGCATTAAACTGCATTTATACTTCTAGCATACTTTGTCTGTTTTATTAAGAATCCGTGAGTTGTCAGTGTACATGAGGCAATTGCTACAATGCCTCAGAATACCTATCTCAACCAGATTGGCCACAGAGAGATTCGGGAATGCATATCCATGGCTGCTGATCTACTAGGGAGGAATGTGGGAAATTTAAATATTGAATAGCTCAATATCACAAGGAACTTGATGAGCAACACTCAGCGATGTGCAAGCTAAATAGTCTGATATTTGAAAAAAATCTGTCTAGACAGTAAAGGTATTTTAAGGGAAACTTACACTGTGAGAGATCACCATCTACACAGATTAGAAGGGGCAATTATGCTGTGAGTTATCAGTATCTATACAGATCATACTGCTAGCTGCTGCTGAGCAGAGAACAGCAGATTGAACTAAATAATTGTTCCACTGGGGTTCAAACCCAGGAACTTCTGTGTGTAAAGTCGTCATAATAACTATTACACTACAAAACTTCCATATGAACACTTGGTGTAGATGATTGTAGATAACACATTATGCATCCTTATTCCCCAGAACACAATAAAACTGTTGTAGTCAACACTAAGAGTGCATATCAGTCTGTATGTTGACATCCCCAGACATTTTTATTGTTTGTGAATCATTGCAATAGTTGCATGCCAACATAATATTGACAGTCTTGGATATTCCCATGTTCCACTGAAAACCTCCAGCTTACATTTCCCTTTCTATACAGTCATGTACCTCTATTGGGAGCCCATATATCCCTAGAGATTTACTGTTTACTTCTTGGATATCTTCAATTGATATGGGAGATAGACTCTCGTGATCTTCTGCTGTGAGCTTTTGCAAAGGAAGCTGAGTTGAAATTGAACTACTCTATGTTGAATGTTATACAGAAACTAGAAATGCACCATTTGATAATCCCTAAAAGAAGAAAATGGATAAATGGAAGGTCTGTCCCCAACAGTTGAATGCCATATTAAAAAATTATTAAAGGAAAAGTTCATCTTTACCTGCAGTTTAACTCAGTCTTGAGAATACTTTGTTCTGTACAGTTTTATTCCAGTATGGTTTAGTTCACAGAAATCACCCTGTACTGTATAAAATTTTCATTTCTTTTCCTTGGAATCAAAGGAAGTGAAATCCCTTCCACCTTTTTTTAAAATGTAACTTCTCACATGCTTTGCAAGAGAAATGTGTCTCTGCCTGTATAATATACCACAGACATGTGGAAATCTGTAGTTGTCTTGTTAAGTACTGTCCCCAAGCTAATCTTAGCAGGTGCTAGGGGCTGTGTCAAGATTTTTCATCTGCTTCATTGTTTTGTCATGTTGGTAAGTCATGTGATCCTACTTTTCATCTTCGGGAAGCTTTTAGCAAGAAGGTTCAGGTTTCACTAGCTTTAGGGGTACAATTACCTGCACTGCAAGAAATACTAACCACATCCTCTCTCTGTGCTTCTCCAATTTACAGACACTTGCTGACAAGGAAATTGTATAATGTCACTGTGACATAAGTGAAGGCAGAGATACATATTGTACTGTTTTCATTTTTTACTTAAATAGTTCATTATTTTACTTTTCAAGCCAATGCAATTATGTGTTACTTTGATTTAGTGGATACATTATATGATGATCAGCATGAGTACTGTTCATGTCTGTAACTACTAACTGAGGTGGTTTTAACTTGCATGTCCCTCTAATTATGTTGCCATGATTGTATTAAAATGGGGCAGAGCAATTGTGGAAGTTGTCCTTATTTGGGCAGAATAGGAAGCATCACTGCCTTAAAGAAAAATAACTAGAATACCACCAAAAAAGTTTTAGTAAAATAAAATAAAGAAGAGAGTGTTAGCAATATTTTGAAGCAGAACATTTCTACATTGTAATAGAAAAATATGACAGCAGTTATACAAATAAAATATTTTTGCATCTAATAAAGCACATATTAATTCAACAACATTCAGAAGACTAAACCCAGATTTTCCCATGGCAGGCACCGGGGAATAGCAGAATTACTTTCATGTCCATTCTTTTCCAGTAGCTCCTGTCTCGCATATGATTTAGTAAGGTTCATAGACTTCAGTGACAGTTCTGGCACCTCAGGAAGAGTGTGAGGGAGATTCTATCAGTAGTTGAAGGATCACAATATTTTAACCTCTAAAAGTCATCTGTCTAACTACTTTAATTGGCTGGAGCTGTATGACTGCTGTGAGTATAGTAAAACAGACTCTGTCAGAAGCATAAATGAGAGTCAGTCAAGAAAAAAATAGAAGCAGTACTGTTGCATAAGGTCTGTAAGATGACTGAGACTCACACTACTGTCGTATTTTAGTGAGATGAGAAAACACAACCAGTTATTTGTGTCTAGCATGAGTTGTATAATAGGACTTTAAATGGATTCTGGGAAAGAGAATTAAAAGCAGGGAAACAGGATCACATTACCACAGCAGGTTCCATAATGAGCATTTTCTGGAAAAAATATATTACAATTCTGAAAGAAGCACATATTTGAAACATTAAATATCTCATTAAACAGAGATACAATGAAAAAACACATTTTGAGTTCTAATGATGAGTGTTCCTATAAGGAAATGAAAAGATGAAACAAAAGTAGAAAAAATTCTGTCAAAAATGAAATAAGAATATATTTGAGATGTGTTAAAATGGCAAGGCAACATATTAGAAGACAGCATGAACTAAGTAAATATATAGTAAATAACAAGATGTTTTAAGTATGTGCAAAGAAGCCACAAACGCCACAATAGTAACATTAGAATTAATGATGGGGACAGCCTAATTATAGATCCAAAATATTATAGCGGAATGCTATGCAGAAATCTTTTCGAAGATAGGGTAATATGATACAGGATTGGATACAGCAAATTATGAGTCAATCTTTGGAATATGGTGAGGATGTCCTTCTCTAAAATAGAAAATATACTGCTTCAAGAGTGTTTAAATGGAATGACAGTTTTAACATGCAAAAAAGAAATTGGAGTGGTGAGCTTATGTTTTCTTTTTCCAAAAATCTTTGTTATCGGACAGTAACAAAACAAAGAAAATGTGAAATGTAATATAAGGCAGACACCTTTTGACCTATTAGTCTTACTAGCCTTATTGGGAATTGCTTTGAAAGGATTCTGTTGAACATTATTGAAGGTTCAGTTGAGAAAAAGTGAAATAACATATATTAAATCATTACATCTGAGTGTACATGTACATCTGCAGTTAACTCCTACTGACGCCTCTAGGCATCAAATATTGCCTCACATTTCAAACAAATGTTCATATCTCTTGAACCATAGCGGTTATGAAAGTGTTCTTTCATAACCCCTATGGTTCAAGAGATATGAACATTTGTTTGAAATGTGAGGACATAATTTGATTCTGTCAAAATGCTTAGGCTACGCCTATTGGAAGCAACAGTGCAAACATCTTCAGCTCCTTTGGAGCGAATCAGTTAATATGAATTCATTAATAACTCATCTAATAAATGTTTATACTGATGTGATTCAAGTTCTAGATAATAACATACTGGTAGATGTGGCATATCTTGACTTAATGAAGGCTTTAGGTTCACCCCCAGGCTTTATTATAGGTAATGTAAATCTGAGGTTTGAGACTGTATGCTGTTCATTGGATTACAATTTGGTTGGATGGAAGGACAGTAAGAGTCTCTGTACAAGGAACAAAATCAAAAACTATGATGTTAAAAGGGGGTTCCACAAGAATCTGTATTTGGTTCATTCATTTTCTAACTGTTTATGTCATCCCTTCCTATCATAGGAAAGTGTTGTACAGGAAAATCTGCAATTGTTGCTAAGATAGCTAGCTTGGCTGGCTTCTTCAGTAAATGATCAGAAGGAACATCCAAGGTATTTTGATAACTTGTATACATGGGCTTAATCAAATGGAGTTGTTTTTATTAACTCAATATGTAAAATTGTACATCTGCATAATAAAAACCCACTTGGCCATGTATTAAATTCTACAATTATTGAGGAGTGTGACAAACTTGAAGACTTACAGTTTATAATAAATAGTGGTTAACCTTTGCTGGTTATATGAATAAAATCCTCGGGAAGTGCTACTCCACAATTAAAACTTTAGTAAGAGCTATATCTTCAGGCTCTGTAATTGAGAAAGTCTATATAACAATAATTAGAGCAGTAATCAAATATGCAGCTAGATTTTGTACATACTCAAGGGTGGATATAAAATAATTGGAAAGAATGCAGAGGTGCTTTACTTGAAATATAAGGAAAGATTAAACAGTATTAAATTGTACATGGTATGTTATAAGTAGATTTGGAGGTCAAAAAATGAGGCTATTGAATGCACTTTGGGAATTTCATTTCTGAGAAACAGAAGTATTATTTCAAATAATCAGTTTGGAAGGTATGAAAAAAAAAATTAGAAGGAAACTGTTTCCAAGATAGACATGATTGTAAATGGAACTCTTTGCCCTCTGAAGTTAGACAGACTGAAAATCTCAAACGTTTTAAGGAGAAATCGGATCTGTGGTACAGGGACAAGATACAGTGGACTGAGTCATCTTGGAGATTGGTTGGCAGTGATTTAATATGAGGTCTCATGGCCACTTCAAGCACTGTAACATTGTAAACGCCATCAGAATGTTACCCCTTCGTTGTATTCTCACCCCTAAATCTGGATGCTCCATTTCCTCTATGCTAAACTTGACCACATCCTACCAAAGACTGTATACTGCACTCTGTGTGTCTTCAGAAATGACACCCAGTAACTTCGGTGCAACTTTCCCAACTATATCACATTTTTTCAAATGGAGCAAGGACCAAATCTGGTGAAGCAGAAAGCATGCATTATCCTTCCTCCTTTCCTTCTGCTTTTCTGCTGAAGTTAAAGAATCTTTGAACCATCCAGCAAATGGTCACTCTCTTCCTCCCACTGACTAATCATTTACAGTACTCATTTTTAATCTAAAACCAGGATGCTCTTTGAACATATCACCTAAAAGGTCCACTTTCCTAATATCTGTAATCTTGCTTTAAGTTCCCAGGAATCCTGGGTTAAGGTACCATAAACTGTTACAATAATTCTTTTTGATGATTGCTTTAGTCCCTTTAGACTGAAGACCTATTTTCAGGGGTGACTCAAGCTAATATTTGTACAGATGGGAGAGGTTTGACCAAGGTGTGTGGAATGTTCCCTGCACTTCATTCCAACAAATGCAACAGGGTCATCTATATTCACCTGAACTACTACCAGGCAATAGAACTTTGGTATAACAGTTCATCTGAATCTCGCAGATATCATAGGTGTGTGCATTACTTGCTAAGCCAATAGCACTGCTCAGAATTATGAGAATATTTGTATTCTGCTGTGTAACTGATCTGTGGTCTGAATGAACTGCAGGGGCTATATCAAATCAATAGACAATAAATATCAGTAATTCCAAGCATTTCAACCTCTCATTTCCAGTATATACTCTTGCATTCCTTTGGAAATTCTAAGGAACATTATCTTTCTTAGAATAATGTGACCTTAAGTTCAAATAGAGGGAATACATACTAATTCTAAGGCTGCAGTCTCTTGACATATTCTCTCTCTAAATCTCTCTCTCTCTTTATATATATATATATATATATATATATATATATATATATATATATATATATGTGTGTGTGTGTGTGTGTGTGTGTGTGTGTGTATGTATATATATATATATATATATATATATATATATATATATATATATATATATATGTGTGTGTGTGTGTGTGTCTATACATCTACACACACACACAGGGCGTGTGTGCAGTAGGTTTGTGGGGGAGTGCAGACCCCTTTAATCGTGATGCAGGAAAGAGTAAACAATCTTCCCAAAAGTGCTTTAGGAATATTACAGTGATACAGTTTATCTCTGTGGTCTAGAGAGATAAAGCCTTGAGTATGTTGTAGATGACATAAGTTCGATTAGCAGCTTGAACATCTTTCATGGCTGGCCAGGGAGGATGGGACTAAGTGGCCACTGCCAGCATACTGCTCCGGAGGAGAGAGGAAGAATGGTTTGACACATAGGGTGAATACTGGTAGGAACACTAGATGTCACCCATTGGACACCATGTAAGATGAGTTTGCATAGTCATAGTACTTAGCAAAGGTAAGCTGTGTGGAATCCAGTGTCTGGAGCCATATGTCTACTTAGTGAACTCCAGTAGTGGGCTCAGCAGAGTCACTGTGTTGGGGTGACGTTGCCAGTGGGAGGTGTTAGGCTGACCTTTCCCAAGGACAAGCATGCTGGCCAGAGCTCTAGCACACAACTTCTGCTAAGGAACAGACAACTGATTCAGGAATGAATGGGAGCTAGGGTTCTTGCTCATTCTAGGAGTTCCTGGCTCCATGGCTCAGGAACAAATGAGCTGATTGGCAGTCAGTAAAAGAGTCATTGAACAAGATCCTGGGGGTTAGCAAAAAAAGAGAGTGTTGCAATAATTTGTCACATTCACTGCATATCTTTTCAAATTGCGGATTATTTTATGAAGTTGCAGGGCTCACAGTTACACTTACCATTTCTGATAGGGACCCCTTAGAAAATAAGGTCTACATAGCCATATAAGTAGCATAGATAGACAGATAAAACCCAGCTATGATTAAGATTCAAATGACCCACATTTGACTAGCAGTTTAGACACCTGTAACAACTGCCTGAGGAGACTGTGAGTAAGTGGCCACTGCAGGCTCATATTTCCTGAAGGGAGGCTGAGCAGAGTCATGGAGGACTGCTACCAATGGGGAGATGGTAGGATGCCCCCCCAACAGCAAGCAAGCTGGCCATCTCCATAATACCCGTCTCTCACTGTGAAATGAACAGCTGATTAGGGACAACTATGAAGGAACAAATGGACTGTAGTGCTGTTTACCAGCCCAGGAATGCCTGGCTCCCATGGCCCCAGACAAAATGGGCTAATTGATTGTCGGTAGTAAAGTTATCAAGTAAAGTCCTGAGGAGATTAAAAAAACAGTATTACAATGATTTTTACCTTCACTTTTTATATTTTCAAACTGCTGTTTATTTCATGAAGTTGCAAGGTTCACAGTAACTAACTACAAGATCCCCACTTCTGATAGGGAGCCCTTAGAAAATAAGGCTGACATAACCATATCTATATAAAACCCAACTAGGACTCAGACTCAGGTGGCCCAAGTTTGGACAGCAGCTTAGCTACCTGTAACAGCTGGTAGGTTTGGATGGGACTGAGCGGCTGCTGCTGCTGGCTTCCCCATCCTGGGAAAGGAAGGTGGCTCTGGCTTGCCAATGTGTAACACCAAGTAGTTATGTATCAGGAGCTTTTGAGCATGCACTGCCAATGTGCTTTAGCACATAGCCAAGGTAGTGTGTGGAGGCCTGCTCGCTGAGGTCTACAGGAGCTGTGAAGTTCATATATATATATATATTCTTCAAGATTAGGGATGCTCCTAAAGGAAGTGGAGGCCACCCCACTAGACCTGAAAGCTGGCTGATAGCTTATCTCCCAACTCTTCACATGGGGAAAACAAAATGGCTGATAAGGAACCACAAGTACAACAAAAGGATTGTAGGACTCTTGGCTAGCATGGATATGGCTGGCTGTCATCCAGGATAGAAAGAATGAGTTAATTGGAATAAGCTAGTGGAACTCTCAGACAGGATCAGTAGAGTATAAAAAAATAAATAAATAAGACAGGCCGGTTTTGGAAGTAGGCAACACTGTCAGTTAACCCCAAGTTCTCCATGATTCTTACCAACATGTATGTCATGGCATATTGTCATGGCTTGTTAAGGAAATTTACCATTTTCTCCCATCATGCAGTTAAAGTAATCCCCCCCCAAAAAAATGTGTATCTCTTTCTATTCAAATAATGAAGTACACTAGCAAAGAATAGGGAGGCTTCACAACTAAGCCAGGTGGGAGTGAGCCAAGGGGAACTAAAACTCCTCCTAAAAAACCTTAACCCCTGCCAGATAGCCTGCTCTATCCTCAAATTATCCAGCACTTTTAAATCAATACACTGAGCAGCTTAAATTGCCACCACTTTTTCTTACCTGGAGCATGATAAAAGCAGCCACTAAACCATAACTCACCCAACTCTGCTTCACATACTCTAATGGGGATAAGTACATTAGGGGACAATAACAGTATTAAACCTGTGTTTTTAATTTATGTATGAACATTTCTTCTCTTTATGAGGCTTCTAAAACCATTCTTATTGACAGTTTATATAATTATCCAATACAAATTATTTCCCATGTAGTGAATGTAAGAAATAAAGATAATATCAAGCTGCTTTAATGGCAGTAGGCCATCACTTCTCCCAAAGAGTCTGGACAGCACAGGGTATAGTCCATAGTTGCTTCTCACTTTGAACAAATCATGCAAGAAGTTCAAATAGTGTACTGTTACTCTCACCATAGGAAACAAATTGCTTCTCCACACAAGGTTTTCATTACAAGCTCAAAATGTTGAAGATCAGACTATGTCTACTCAAAGAACACATAGTGAAGATTATTCTATCTTCCTGGAGTTTACTACCTCAGCCCACTTCAGTCTTATAAGAGGAACAAAAAAACTGTTTATTTATTTAATTCCCACTAAAAAAATGAACTGATCTCCATCAGATAATGGTACCAACCTCTTCAATCAGTGGTCAAAGGAATGGTAAAAATATATCCCCATACTGCAAAGCTACACTTACAGAACATTATGCCCCTAGAAGCTACTGATGTGGGCTCAAATAATGCAAAAATGGATAAAAGACCACTTATTCCAGTCTTCAAAGTGTCATCTTTTCCATGCACAGATTGATCGAAGTTATAGGGAAAATGCCCTTACCACCCCTCTACAGTGACAAGATTGACTCTCTCCAGTACAAAAAACAGCAAAATAATTATCTCTGACTAAAATGTACATTGACATGGGAAAGATGTATATTGCAAAATACAGTTTGAGAGAAATGCATTTTTGAAAAAAGATAACATATTATGGCTACTAGCATTGCTACTTGTATAATCAGCAAATCAAATTCACACACACACACATGTAACACATATCACCTAATAGACCTTATCCCTAGTGCACGCACGCGCACACACACACACACACACACACACACACACACTTATAGGTAGGAATACTTAAATCATCAGTGCAACTGTGTTATCTTCTAGTTATGGCATTGATGCAAATGTTACTTAATCCAAACTGTATATGTCATGCTCATACCTTTAGTAACCTTACTGTTTGCCATTAATGTTTCTGAACCAGCAGGGAGAAAGTAGCTCTCCAGTGCCTTTTTAATGGTCAAATGCAAGATTTCGATATAATGCATTAATTTGTGGTTCTGCATACAGAATCCAGTCATCTTACAAACATCTTGGGCTTTGATTTACCTGAATAGCACAAATTAAATACTACCCTCAAACAATAATGATCCTTTACATGTTTGCTCCTGTTACCAACTTCACATTCATGTTAATACTGTCTCTACCAAAGCTATGGCAGCTTGGTAAATGTAATGAGTACTAGGCTGAATCTGCCACTACATGTACACTTATGTTACAGAATATTTCTCTAAATGACTCTGTTGTTTGATGGCTTTTCATTTAGACAAAAAATACAGATCATATAGTACATTATAGTCCCAAAAGTCCATTATTGAGATAATAATGTCTACTGGATGCTCCTTGCAGAAACAGATGGTGCTTAGGCCTGCACGAGGCCCTGCCATCATTCTGGCTGCCGCTGTTACATGGTTGTAATGCCTTCTGTGAATTGTTTCTCCAGTTTTCTTTGTTGTTTATTCAAATGAGTTTGTGAGAGAGTGTGAGAGACTGCCATGTGTCAGCCAGTGTTAGAATCACCCTACAGTCTATCTGTGGATTAGGTAGAACTAGTTCTTGCCATCACAGAGATTTTAGAAATATGTTGAAGTATTGTATTCATTAAGTCCAAAATGAAACTGCATAAGAAGGAGACACCATACTTTACTACAGTAAGGGGGAAAGTTAACTGCAAAAGGAGTGAAAACTTATTTATTCCTATAACCTTTACTAGAGATGTGAACTTTATTTTGATATTGTTAGAAGAAATTGGAATATATTAATGACTGATACCAGATTAAGGAATAGAGTAGGGGATATGCCAAAATTTGTATATGTTAACAGTAAAAACATT
Organism: Protopterus annectens; assembly: GCF_019279795.1. Classification (NCBI taxonomy): domain Eukaryota; kingdom Metazoa; phylum Chordata; order Ceratodontiformes; family Protopteridae; genus Protopterus; species Protopterus annectens. Next base: position 395,805,846 of record NC_056751.1, read on the forward strand.
AAGAGGAGGCTATGCTAGAAAAGAACACCCTGTAAGCTTGTTATGCATAAAAAGGGACTTATCAATTGAATAATTGCTCTGTGTGTCATTATAGAAAGACAAATAAATATATTTGTTTAAAGTCACAAAAGATATATAAATTCCAACACTATGCTGATTCTACTACAAAACATACAGTATATTTAGCAGAATGCTGTCAATGTCAGGCCTGGAAAAAACTAATCTTTCTTTTCAAGAGAAGATACATGAACACTAATTTGATATAAATAAAAAGAAACTTACAAATGCTTTAGCCAGACATGTAATGGAACAGGGCCGACCAAGGGCACATTTCTAAATTCCAAGTTTTAGAAAGGATACAGGTTGACCCCAGAGGTGGTGATGTAATAAATTGCACATAAGTAGCTGAAATTAGATGGATTATTGAGCTTGAATCTTATAAATATCCTGGACTTAATTATGTATTATCTTTAAACAGTCTTATACATATTGGGACAGAGACCTTTTGTGACTTAACATATGAAACAGATGGACTGATGATAACATTTTTGGAACCATGAAACAAAAAGAACGACATTTATTCATGGGAACAATTATTTGTTTTCTGTTAGTAAGCTGAATGTTGAAATAATGTTATTTTGCAATTTAGACATGATGAATTGGAAGAAGATGTTAAAAAGTGGATGCAGGATCTGTGTGAAACTATTGATAATATCATGAAAGTTAGAGATGAGAGAAACTTGTAGAATGGAGGGTGGAGGCTGGAATCTGTTTTGAAGTGTAAAAGAAAACATAGTGAAACACTTACCGAGTGTTACCTTTGTGAGTGGTCATAGAGGGACATTAAGATATTCTGGACAACCAAAACCATGTTTCTTTTGTGGAAACTTTTCTCATTTAATTAATGTTTGTGCTAAGGTACAATGTTACCATTGTGGGGAGAAAGGGCATACAGCAACATGGTGTGTGCCTGAATGCAGGTTGTATAAAAAAGGGACACTTTTGGAGGGATTATCATGAGCAAACAGTAAATAATGTAATGAAGGGAAAGGAAAAAAACACACAAGGAAGGACAACAGGAGTCTGTAGGATAGGGTGAACTCGGTGAAGAAGAAACAGTAGAAAAAGAAAAAATATGGAGGAGGAAAAAGGAGGAGAAGGAGTGAATGTAGGAAGAGAGGTCAGGAGAAGGAATTGATACTAGTATTTTTTTTTTATTCTATCCAGTGAAAAATCTGATTCTCTGGATCAAAGTGCTTTCAGTAAATGTGAACAGTTCTGTTAACACAGTAAGACGGATAGGGATACTGGAATGGTGTGCTAAATGTAGTGTATATGTGGGTTCCTATTACATGAACAAACTTTTCAAAGTTCGACTGTCATATGGTCGACACCATATGATCGAACTTTGAATAGTTCGAAGGTTAAATGTAACAGCGCCGTATGGTGCAGAATGGGAGAATTTCCCCTTTCTGCACACAGGTGTGATCCCGGAATTGATATATTTAAGTAGGGGGGTTGGGGGCACAGCCTCCCACGTGGGGGGTGTAGGGGGGCTTGCCCCCCTGCTCGGAGCATTAAGGTAAGTTTTATTTATTTTTTTTATGTTTTATTATATATTCGAAGTTTCAAACTTTGATCATATGTTGTCGAACATATGGGATTCGAAGTTTTGAAACTTTGAATATATAATATAGACCCGTATATGTTATTTTGTTAGAGGATGTAAGATTCCTGATAATTGAAGGAAGACTACAAACAGAAAAATTTAGCGGTGAAAACATAATGAAATATAATATGGAACTTAGGAAGTGGATATAGTTCTGAAGTGGCTGTGTTGTGCAAAAAAAAAAAAAAAAAAACAGTGAACATACTAGATGAAGCATTGTTAAGGATGGGAAGGTTAGCTGTTGTGGATGTGAGGTAGAGGAAACATATTTATAGAATTACTGCTATATATGCATATACATCTATCAAGGAAAGAGAATCTGTTTCATCACATATTAGATTATGTGGTGAACATGAAAATTACAATTGCAGGGGACTTTAATTGAGATTTAAGGGGAAAATGTTAAAAGAAGGGGAAAATGTAAAAAAAAAGGAAACCATAAAGTGTGTTAAATTAGCTGTGTGGAATAAAAGTCAATGGACTTATAGAAGAGGGCACCTGGATCTGAAATTGATTATTTTGTATTATCGAAAAGCTTGGTGGTAGCAGATGGTAATACAGTTATGACAGGTTTTCCAGAGAATTTAGCAATATGGATGGATTTGATGGATGAAAATAAGCGTATTCAAACAGGAAAGGGAATAAAAAGAAGAAAAGAAAAATTATGGATGGAATTGGAGATTGGGAAGTATTGCAGTTATGGAAGGATCATATAGCCATGAAGGTATTCTATAAAATCTGGTCTGAATGGTCAATTCAATTTAAAAAGAAGTATAAAAAGTGTGTTTTATATGTCAGGATGATGTAAGAAAGGAAGAAAAAGTGAAACATGAGAAAACTTATAGAAATGTATCAGAGAATTCAGAGAATAATACAAGTGAGTATTATGAAAAAGAAATATATAAAAAAATAGAAAAAAAAATAAGGTATTACTGTTTAGGCAGAGATATTATTTACTGAGGAGAAGGGAGGAGATTTATACATACTTGGGTAAAATAATAAAGGAGGATAATAACTTCATGAGGGAAACAAAAAATGTAAAAGGAAAGAGAAAGAAGACAAGAACAAATTATGAGCATTCTGTTATAGCATGCTGAAATATGTATAAGGGTAAAAAGAAAGAAAATAAGAGAATATTCCAGAGCAAGTTAAGGAAGAATTTGAAAAAGACATTCCTGTTAGTGAGCTGGATGAAGTACAGTATCAGGCCCGGATAATATAAGGTATGGAAGCTACAAGAAATCAGTGGATTGGCAAAGATAGTGTTTTGTAAATGTATCAATGAATGGTTGAAGGAAGGGTTCTTTTATTAAGAGTTATGTAGTGGGATATTAACATTTATATGGAAGAACAATGAAAAGAATTAAATAAAATATTGGAGACCCAGCACACTAAATAAGAAAAGAGAGAAATCCACCCTAAATTTCAAATTTGTTCCACACAAAACAAGTAAAAAAAGAGAAAACGAGCAAACAACACAGCTGATGAAGACATTTAATGTACAAAATAAAATAAAGGTGAGCACGTATGTATATACACTAAATAACACAGATTATAAAATTTTTATGAGGATAATACAGAGGAGAGTGGAAGAAGGATGAAAGATATTATGAAATAAATTATATATGGTACAAAAGGGAAGGGATGTTAAGAATTGTTATTAGTTGTATGAGAAATTGTGGATGATGATATAATTTAAAGAGAGGATGTGAATCGTATGCTAGGTGATATTAGCCAGGAATTTGATACTGAAGCTTTGTGGGAGGTTATGAAGTATGTAACAGGTAATAGAATTAGGAAAGTGTGTTTGGTAGCATATCAATATAATAAAATGATAGCATTCGTGTTAGTGAATGGGTGGCTAAGTAAAGAAATGTGCATGACATATGGTATAAGGATGTCCAGTAAGTTGAATATTGTTTGCATTAGTAATGAATGCCATAGTGACTGAAGTAGCTTATGAAATTAAATATGCTAGATATATGGTGCAAAAGGAGATGGTGCTTCCTGTAGTTTTTACACACGCAGACAATGTAAAGAACAAACTACAGATGAGGAAGTGTTGCTTTGTCTAAGCGAATGTTTAAAGAGTATGGGAATGACCTTTAATAAAGATAACAGTAAGGGTTTGGCTGATGTTCTGAAAACTGGAGGTGTATATTGTCCAGAGAATGAAGTATCTTTCCTAGGAATAAAATTTGGGAAAAAGTGACGTAGTTATGGTGCAGTAGGAGGATTTGATAACAGAAATGAAAGAAATATGTCTTCTGTGGGGCATGTACAGATTAGCATTAAAAAAAAAAGATTTATCTGGTAAATTCTATATCGATGGTAAAAATAGCATATATGTCAAATATTTATATCCATCCATCCACAACCCCTTACCCCATTTCTATATATGGCGTCCAGAGACAAGGTTCTTTTTGCTGTGTGGCTATAATCCCAGAAAATATTAAAAGGAAATTGCGCAATTGTTTTCTTTCATATGGTGTTGAAGATTAAATCTAGTGAAAAGAGGTGTGTTGTATATAAGTGAAGATGAATGGGGATTGGGGTTATTAAATCCAGTTGTTTATTCTGCTTCTTTAAACTTGTATTAAATTGGGTAAAGGAAGAAAATGTGAAATCCATAGTTAGAATGTTTAAATAGAAGACATTCTGTGAGATGATGAGAATAAGAAAAAAAGAAAAAAAGAATATATAAATGAAGACATTAACAATAATCAAGAAAAATTACTAACATGGAAAATGATGATACATAGAAAGATAGAAGGATGCAGTATAATAATATGATAAAACAATATTATTATGTAAAACCATTGGAATATTTACCAGAAGAAATGATTAAAGCCATTAAAGTAAGGAGAAAAGTGGTATACCAAATTGTAGACTGTCACAATGGAGACTAGTAATAAATACGTATGCAGTAAAGGGGAATATGTCATATAAAACAAAAGTCAAAAGAGTGTGTTTATTTTGTGGGAGTAAGCACACTATATACTTAATAATGCCATTTAATACTCTGGATAAAACTTTTGCTATGAGTTACCATCCACAAGCAGCCTTTTTAATTACTCAGAGCTACCAATGACAATAAGGTTAAAGCAGCCTCACACAAATCAGAGCTGATAACTTAAAAGAATTAAAAAAAAAAAAAAAAAGGTTAGGAAGGCCCTGTCAGGAGGACAACTCCTGCAACTCTTTGATTTTGAACACAGTTTTATACTGCTGCTTAATTTTATAAATGATCTTTAGATTTTAAAACAACCAAAGATTATCTCAAATTGTAATGGAAACTGAGGACAATTTATGGATCAAAATTAAATACTTTCTTTTAATAATGACCTTATTAAAATTTCTATAAGCTTACCAAAGACCAAAACATTGCTATAACCAATGAAAACCACTTCAAGCAATAAAGCATCATCATCCCACTACAATTGCTTGAACAACTTTCGTATTATTTTATCTAAAGAAGTTAGGACTCAATGCATATTAAACAATTTGAAAACAAAAAATGCCACATTTTAATCCATCATCTATTATCTCTGCATTTATATGTATCAGAAGCTAAACAGTCTGCTAGGAGGATGATCAAAGTGGAATGCATGTTCTAACAAAAACTCCAAGGGAGTTGGGTTTGCACTTCAAAAGTTGGTGACTCAGGTTTGAGTAGAGTATCAATGCACTAGAGGAGTTGGCCAGACAATGCCACCTTCTAGAAGGAAGGGCTTGGCAGTTTCTCACAGGAGCACCATCTGGTGAAAGCCAGGACATGCAGATCTTTATGCTGATGGACTGAAGGAGCATGAGTTCACCAAGGTGTCCCATGACCCTCCAATTAATTGTAAAAAATATGCTGTAGTTGCGTCTGTATTATCTTGTTGAAAGATGACAATATCGAATGGCATAAACATTGAAAATGCCGTACATCTAAACTGTTCCACACCCCCAGCTAATTATATATACCAACTCTAAGAACACACTACAGTGAGGAAAGAGCAAATTTTCTCATCCTGACAGTACCATGATCCCGCAACAACACTTTCGATGTACGGCATTTATGACATTATAGCCGTTCAATATTTTCAACATGCGATAAGGTGAAGTAGACCCATATTTGCACTTATATCAAGTCAGCATAATGGACATTGCATGCACTTGCTGGTCAAATGGAAGATGAAGTTAGGCATATCAAAAAAAGTTCCCAAACATTGTATGGTGATGGAATCAATAGACTTACTGCAATGTGGCAGCTTCAGGTGCTAGAAGATGAGAAAGAATACATAGTCAGCACAAGCAAATTATGATACTGAGGGTTGAAATGGGATGAGCCCAAAACTATTTAAAATAAAGTGCAGTCACATGGCATATACTCTGAAAATGGATCCCTGCACATTGTCAGAATAGAATAGAATACATCCATGTGTCTTTTATTGGAAAGATTTGCATTAATACATTCCATTGGTAGACTGTAGTATAAGTGAAGGGGCAGAGGGTTAGCTCCTTCTACTTACATTGTGATCTGTCAGTGTTGCATTCCATTTGTAGTTTGTGATGTAAGTGAAGGGGAACAAAAGGCTTATTGCTTTCCTTTACATTCCAATCTATCACTGCTTTCTGTTGGTAGACATCACTCTACATGAGTGGGAAAGCAGGGTTTGTTTCTTTCACTTACAGTATGATCTGTCAGTGTTCCTTTCTGCTTTCAGATCACTGTGTAACTAAAGGTGAAAAGAGGATCCATTCATTTCACTTACATTGTGATCGATCAATGCAAACAGTGTTTAATTAAGCTCAGGTTACAGTGGGGTAAAGAAGTTTGTCTTTTTCCTCACTTATATGCAATTTCAGAATGTTTATCTATAGTTACTAGAGTACGGAGCACGACCCCTATGCAGGGAGCACAGGGGACTTACCTGGCAAAACACCTTTTCTGTATGTGATCTTCTTTTATATTTAGTAGCAAAAGTTGATAGTTTGCACATGATATATTGAATAGCAACATTAATTTGCATCAATGATCCAATATACACCCCTCTTAAAACACTATGAGAGCTTTTATGATCTCTCAGAGTATCTTAAATCATAAAAGGGAAGTCACATTTTATAAATAACATAATAATGTTATTCCTTTGAAAGGTGACATGGATGTATTATGACCTCATAATTATATCTTTCTAACTTTGCCTATATTTGACAGCCTAAATGTGTCCCCTGGAAGCAAAACATTATTACATTTATATCAGACTGTCTATTTTAAAGGCCTGTCTCTTAACAAGGCATTGAATGCTATTCAAATTGTATGACTAACACCTTACATCACTGATTATAGTACAGCTTCCAAATAAAAAAGACAACTACACAAAGAATAGCAGAACATTGCACAGCAGCTCTTATAAATTCCAAATGGACCATATAATCTGATATTAACAAAAATCCTAGCTGCTGAAAAGTTTCAACAAAAAATAACTAAATTACTAATTAATGTAGCTCTCAACTTGCAGACATCAAGAAAAAAAATAATAAATTACTGATTAACGTAGCACTCAACTTGCAGACATTGACAATAGAAACAAAGGCTAAATGACAGCTAATTAACATAAATGTGAATACCAAATAGCATATAACTCTTCCTGCTTACATTCAGAATGTGGGATATTACTCAGAAACATGTTTAAAACAAAACTTGAAAAATCCAAAGCTTCAAAAACCAAATAAGAAATCAGCTCGAACCAACTACAAAATAGCCACACTCGGACAAATGGATTTAGCGCTTTCATTCACTTTAATTACGTGAACTTCATCAGAAAAAACAGTCACAGACCTACCCCTTCCTTTTATACTGAATTAAATAGAATAACAGGAAATGATGTACAACACCAATCAATCAAATGAAAAATTGTTGAACACAATCAAAGGAATAATACAATCAATCTATAATACATAATATTCTAACCATAATATCATGTAATTCTGCATGAATAATTTATCTATACATTAAAAAACATTTCAAGTTAATAACTTCATTTAAGCCGGGTAATTTATCCGCCCCAAATAGGAGCTGCCAGAATGCCTCTTTACATTCCAACATATTATTTAAATCCTCAGCAAATAAAGCTTTATCAACACTATCTAACACAAAAAAACTCAAACTTTTTGAATATTGAACAAGATAGTGCATGTTTAGATAATGAATTAGTCTTGTCTTTTTTCTTGATAGCTAAAATGTGTTTGTATATTCTACATTTAAGGCTTCTCGTAGTTTTCCCTATATAATAATTTTTACATGTGGTACAGGTGGCTAAATAAACTACATACTCACTGTTGCAGTTATAATACTTTTTTGCCCAAAATGTTTGTCTCAAATGTTCCACAATAACAAAGGACGAGTTACTAATAAATCTACATTGCTTGCAATTCATGCAACCAAAAGTTCCTTTCTTATTTGAACAAACACGGATATTCTTACTATCCTTATCTTTGCCTGATTCCAACATGAGCTTGATGTTAGTAATTCTCTTGAACGTTAATTTAGGTGTCACCCCTAAAATTGAAGCCAATTCCTTATTTCCTAAAATGATACTCCAATTGTTCTCAGTGATATATTTAATGTTCCACATTTCACTAACTATAGGCAAAGGAAATGCAGTGTGAAATTCTTGTGTATTTGTTACACCACTCGTCCTACAGATATTCGGCGGACCCACCACTGAGTCCTTAGAGTGTAAAATTGGTTTAGCCACCCCATTTCTTAAAGTTCTAACTTCACCTTCTATTCTCTTCAACAATTCTGAATCATATCCTCTGTTGAGGAACAAAGATCTCAGAAATATTAATTCCTCAGCAAAAACCTCTTCATCTGAAGTCAGTCTACTCAGTCTTATAACCTGACCCTTGATGACTCCCTTCTTCACATGAACTGGATGCAAACTTTCCCTGTGTAAATACTGATTAGCAAAACATGGTTTCCTATATATTTTGCTTTTGAATTCTCTTGTAGTATCATCAATACTTATAGTCAAATCTAAAAAAATTATGCTTTTTCCAAAACCACCAATTTTAAAAGATAAAAAAACTTGTGGTGTTGTTCAGATGTAACTAATTCAACAAATTCATGATAGTCACCCATCGACAGAAAAAACAAGTCATCAATGTATCTATAATATAGATCAACCTTGCTGAAACTGGAATGTGACTACAAATTTTTGTTCCCAGTTTGCCATGACTAGATTGGCAAAAGCTGGGGCAACTCTTGCCCCCATGGCTACACATGAGAGTTGTTTATACAGTACTCTGTTGAATCTAAAATAATTATTGTCCAATACTAACTCCATTAAACTACATAAGGTGTTGATCTTCTCTCCCGAGAAATCCGTATTCCCAGATAAATATTCTCTCATGTATTCCAAACCTTTTTCTTGATTTATAGAAGTGTACAAACTTTTGACATCCAAAGTTCCAAAGTACATAGCTTTGTTTGATGTCCCATAATCTCTCAGGACTTCAAGCAAATGCCAGGAGTCCCTGAGATAGTGTTTCGACTTCTGAACTACTGGGTTCAACATACTATCCAACCATATAGAAATATTTTCAGTCTTAGACTGCTTTGCTGAAATAATAGGTCTGAATGGTGGATTTTTTTTCATTATTTTGTATTTTGAGGCTACCAAAAAATGATGCAATTTTTGGATGTTCTACAAGTAAAAAAATCATATTCCATCCTATCTATTTCACCCTAACAAAACATGTCAAATAGTATTGTGTCCAGCCTCTTATGACCTACTTGTTCATAATTAACCTTCTTATAAGTACTTTTGTCCTCCAACATAGAATCTATATAGAATCTACATAGTCTTTGTTATTCATAATAACTATCTTACCACCTTTATCTGCCTTCATAGTTCTAATTTTGGGTTTTTTTATCAGTTTTTAGAACCAAAACTTCATTTTCTTTCATATTGTTTTTTTACATTGGGACATTGTATCCTTCTGAATTTACTTTCACAAATGTTCTGAAACACCTGCAAGGTGTTAAGTAAAGGCGGATTGAAAGTACTCAGTCTACAAGGTGTTTGTGTATGTGTTCGATCATTATACAAAACATCCTGCATAGTACATCTTAAATTAAGTTTTCTTAGAAATAATCTGAAATCCACAAGTAATTTATCCATATTCATCCCACATGTAGGAATAAACGAATAACCTTTCCTTAGCACATTCTACACTTCTAAAGGAAAGGGTATGTCAGACAAATTTAAAATATCAACATCAAAAGTACTAGTGGTGGCTAAATTTACCACCTTCTTTTGTTCTTCCCTTTCATTTTCCTGTTGTACTGGGTGGAATTGTACCACTTTGTAGTCCGTTTGCTGGATGACACAACTTTCTGAAAAGGGGCATTGTTTTGTTCGGCTGATGAAATGACAATTTCAGCATAACTAGTTCTCGCTTCATTTGTATTGTCTCTTTGGTCAATAGGAGGGCAATCCGAATCCACAACTAAAATGGCTGCTTTGTCCCCCATACATCCTGACACACTATTTTTGTTAGTCAAAGAAAAAAGGTCGTTGCTCTGCCAAATCCAGCTGTCCGTTAAAAAGTACACAAAAGTAAAGGAAAAAACGTAGCCGGATGCTGCTGATATATAAAAAATTAAAACAATTTATTCCAAATGTGAATACAACACGTTATGAGCGCTTTCGGGTTAAATCCCTTCCTCAGATATATACAATACAACACATTGCCAATATTTAAAAGACATCTTATCCAATCATCTTTCAGTAAAATACCCGCCTTTTGCTGAGCACTGGTTTGAGAGGAACCACATCATTTAACCCTGGATCCCTGTGTGCTGTCAGTTCCAGGATCCACTTAGTCTCAGCCAATTCAGTGCTCAATCTAATATCCCCCCCCCTACTGGTCAAATGCAGGTTAACAATAGCTCTAAAAGTAAAACTGTGTAGGGGATATTTCTTAACATGCCTAAACAATGCATTACTTTCATTAGCATTTCTAATATTAGATAAATGCTGAAGTACTGCTCTTTCAACTTTTGATTCGTCTTCCCTACATAGTAGCTTGGACATGAACTACACTCAGCTATATAGACTAAATCAGTGGTATTACACGTTGCCCTCCCCTTAAAAACATATACTTTGTCATTGTTCGGGTGGCAAAATTCCACACCTTTTTTAATGAAGGCACAAGCCTTACAACGACCACATGGGACAGTCCCTACTCTATCCATGACATTCCTTCTATCAGATGACCTCCCTTCTCTGCACAGAACATCCTTCAAATTCTTGTTTCTTTTGTATACAAAACTCGGTTGTGTGCCCACCATGTCTCTTAAAGACTCATCACCTGTTATAATATTCCAATTTCTTCGTATAATATCACTGACCCTCTGGTATCACTTCCATAAGTCAATGTAAACTTACGGGTGTATGTTCTAACACCCTCTATCCCTTGATTATTATGTGGTGTATCTAACCATGGTCTATATTTATTGGATCTATATTGTTTATTCTTATTTATAACATCCTTTACCATGTTCTCATTGTACCCTCTGTCAAGAAAACACTGGCCCAAATGTGCCAACTCCCCCTCAAACTGACCATCATCCTTACTCAGCCTAGAAATGCGTCCTACCTGTCCTTGGACGACGTTGGAGAAAGTGTGTCTCGGATGCATGCTGTCGAACGACAGCATAGTATTCCTCCAACATTCCTTCCTGTAAAGTCTGGAAGAAAACCCCCCATTCTGCTGTGTCAAGCATACATCCAAAAAATCCACAGCAACCTGCGACATGTTCACACTAAATTTGAAGAAAGTGGTTGTGGTATGGAGGTAATCAATGAAGGACCTGAGCTCCACATCTGTCCCCTTCCACAAGATGAATACATCATCCACAAAACGGAAGTATTTAAATAAGTGCTCTTTCCAGGTATGATCACCAAACACATATGTCTCTTCCCACTGGGAAAGAACAAGGTTGGCATATGTGTTGGCACAGGGGGTGCCCATGGCAATCCCCTGTGCCTGCCTATATACCTTGCCTATACCCTGAAATACGTTGTTTTCTAATACCAGGGCTAGCAATTCTACGACCAACTCCACTTTATTACACGGTAGTCCCCTAGTTGTTAATAAGGTCTTGATGGCTCCTATCCCATAATCATTATTAATGACCGTGAACAAATTATTCACATCCAAGGTTGCCATCAAATAAGTCTCTCTTAACTCTCCCGGATTAATCTCACCAATCATGGTCAAAAAATGCCCTGTGTCCTTCAGTATGTACTGTATAGAAGCCACATATGGTTTCAAAAACACCTCCAACCAAATCGAAATGTTTTCCGTAACCCACCCCCTACCCGAAACAATAGGCCTTAGGGGTGGGTCACTCAAACTCTTGTGTACCTTCGGCAATGCTTTGAATACTGGTGTGATCGGTTTATCAACAAATAGAAACTCTAAATCCTGCTGAGTAATTAATAACCTTTGATGCAAAATAGTCAGCCTGTTGTGTACCCTACTGATAACCCTCCTCACTTCGACTGGATTGATGGGTAAATAAGTGGTCACATCTGACAAAAGCATATCCAATTTCTGCTCATACCAACTAGAATCCAGGACCACAACTGATCCACCCTTATCTGCCATTTTGATCGTAATGTCGGTATAGCCACTTAAACTAGAAAGTGCCAACCTTTGTCCCTCAGTCAAATTATAATATTTCTCTCTATCCCTACATTGAAAGTATTCAACAAAATCCCGATCACATTGATTAATGAAAAGTTGCAATGCCGGTGATAAAGCCGGTACAAAGTTGCTTGGTTTTCTCAAGCCTAAGTGTGCAGTATCAGTGTTACCAAACATTTTCCCCAACATCAACCCCCGACAAAAATACATGACATCAAGTAATACATCTTGATAGCTACACATCCTGCTAGGGACAAAAGACATGCCTTTATTCAAAACTGCAAGCTCGTCACATGTTAGATCACGAGAGGATAGATTAAAAACAATATTATCAGACTTACTATAAGTCACTCTATAATCCTTCTCTTTTTCATCAGTTCCCTGTCGTCGCTCGAAGTATAAATGGAAGGGGTTAGTTTGTGACTGTTTTTTCTGATGAAGTTCACGTAATTAAAGTGAATGAAAGCGCTAAATCCATTTGTCCGAGTGTGGCTATTTAGTAGTTGGTTCAAGCTGGTTTCTTATTTGTTTTTTGAAGCTTTGGATTTTTCAAGTTTTGTTTTGTTTATTAGTGTTGCTCAGTTTGGAACTACAACTTATGGTTTCGGAGATTTCTTCACAAGATGTTCTGTTAAACTTATCAACCTACCCGATAGCTGAAAGTGGTGGTAACGTTTCACCTTCCTTGAAGTTTAAACAAGAACTATTGGAGACTATCACGAAGATAGTTAAAGATTGCTTACAGTGTCAGGTATATTCACAGCACAAAGAATTAGAAGCAGACACTTTAAATAAAAGAAATGATGAGGTTTCATGTCAGAACGCCAATGCCAGAAGTGACGAAAATCTCATGAACCGAAATGGTGAAGAGAGTGAGAGACAGTGTTCAGTGGAAAGTAATGTTTGGATTTATGTCTGCAAAGAAAAAGACAATCCATTTAGTATGATGGGTGAAGTGACTGTGAATGACACAGTAAGTAAACATTCGAATGATATAATTTTGTGTAAGAAAAGCATTTATGAGATGTGAGAGATTGTTGATGAAGTATGTGACTCTAAATTTGGAAATACAGTATTTAAATGAATGTATTTCTCGTAAAATAGTACCGCAAGGGTTAAGAACTGCTAAATTCCCTAACTGTGTGACACCAGGGGATGGTCTATGTAGAACTTTGATTAATTTGTACAATGAGACTGGGCTCTCCATGATGCTTATATTGGTGGAACATTATGAAAAGGAAATCATCAAAATTAGAGACAATATAAAAACTTTCGATGACTGTATCAAGAGACATTTGCTTTAAAAACTTTGCTGAATTGTACAATGGTGTTGAAGCAAAGGCTGATCGGCACAGGGCCACTATAATTTCGAGGGAACAGTCCAAGCTGAGAAGAGACATTACTGCCTATAATTCTGATCAGGCATACATTGTTTGTGATGAAATGAGAGAGAAAACTCAAGTGGTCAAAACAGACATTGTGAAAGAGAAAGAAAGTGAGAGCAATAATGAAACTGTTCCAATTGAGAGAACAGGTAACAAAAATAGTGTGTCAGGATGTATGGGGGACAAAGCAGCCATTTTAGTTGTGGATTCGGATTGCCCTCCTATTGACCAAAGAGACAATACAAATGAAGCGAGAACTAGTTATGCTGAAATTGTCATTTCATCAGCCGAACAAAACAATGCCCCTTTTCAGAAAGTTGTGTCATCCAGCAAACGGACTACAAAGTGGTACAATTCCACCCAGTACAACGGGAAGGGGAAAGGGAAGAACAAAAGAAGGTGGTAAATTTAGCCACCACTAGTACTTTTGATGTTGATATTTTAAATTTGTCTGACATACCCCTTCCTTTAGAAGTGGAGAATGTGCTAAGGAAAGGTTATTCGTTTATTCCTACATGTGGGATGAATATGGGTAAATTACTTGTGGATTTCAGATTATTTCTAAGAAAACTTAATTTAAGATATATTATGCAGGATGTTTTGTATAATGATCGAACACATACACAAACACCTTGTAGACCGAGTACTTTCAATCCGCCTTTACTTAACACCTTGCAGGTGTTTCAGAACATTTGTGAAAGTGAATTCAGAAGGATACAATGTCCCAACGTAAAAAACAATATGGCAAAAAATGAAGTTTTGGCTCTAAAAACTGATAAAAAACCCCGAAATTAGAACTATGAAAGCAGATAAAGGTGGTAAGATAGTTATTATGAATAACAAAGACTATGTAGATTCTATAGATTCTATGTTGGAGGACAAAAGTACTTATAAGAAGGTTAATTATGAACAAGTAGGTCATAGTTTTAAGAGGCTGGACACAATACTATTTGACATGTTTTGTCAGGGTGAAATAGATAGGATGGAATATGATTTTTTACTTGTAGAACATCCAAAAATTGCAACATTTTTTGGTATCCCCAAAATACAAAATAATGAAAAAAATCCACCATTCAGACCTATTATTTCAGCAAAGCAGTCTAAGACTGAAAATATTTCTATATGGTTGGATAGTATTTTGAACCCAGTAGTTCAGAAGTCGAAACACTATCTCAGGGACTCCTGGCATTTGCTTGAAGTCCTGAGAGATTATGGGACATTGAACAAAGCTATGTACTTTGGAACTTTGGATGTAAAAAGTTTGTACACTTCTATAAATCAAGAAAAAGGTTAGTAATACATGAGAGAGTATTTATCTGGGAATACGGATTTCTCGGGAGAGAAGATCAACACCCTATGTAGTTTAATGGAGTTAGTATTGGACAATAATTATTTTAGATTCAACAGGGTACTGTATAAACAACTCTCAGCTGTAGCCATGGGGGCAAGAGTTATCCCAGCTTTTGCCAATCTAGTCATGGCAAACTTGGAACAAAAATTCTTAGAGTCACATTCCAGTTTCAGCAAGGTTGATCTATATTATAGATACATTGATTACTTGTTTTTTTCTGTGGATGGGTGACTATCATGAATTTGTTGAATTAGTTACACATTTGAACAACACCACAAGTTTTTTATCTTTTAAAATTGGTGGTTTTGGAAAAAGCATAAATTTTTTAGATTTGACTATAAGTATTGATGATACTACAAGAGAATTTAAAAGCAAAATATATAGGAAACCATGTTTTGCTAATCAGTATTTACACAGGGAAAGTTTGCATCCCGTTCATATGAAGAAGGGAGTCATCAAGGGTCAGGTTATAAGATTGAGTAGACTGACCTCAGATGAAGAGGTTTTTGCTGAGGAATTAATATTTCTGAGATCTTTGTTCCTCAACAGGAGGTATGATTCAGAATGGTTGAAGAGACTAGAAGGTGAAGTTAGAACTTTAAGAAATGGGGTGACTAAACCAATTTTACACTCTAAGGACTCAGTGGTGGGTCCGCCGAATATCTGTAGGACGAGTGGTCTAACAAGTACACAAGAATTTCACACTGCATTTCCTTTGCCTATAGTTAGTGAAATGTGGAACATTAAATATATCATTGAGAATAATTGGAGAATCATTTTAGGAAATAAGGAATTGGCTTCAATTTTAGGGGTGACACCTAAATTTACGTTCAAGAGAATTACTAACATCAAGTTCATGTTGGAATCAGGTAAAGATAAGGATAGTAAGAATATCCGTGTTTGTTCAAATAAGAAAGGAACTTTTGGTTGCATGAATTGCAAACAATGTAGATTTATTAGTAACTCGTCCTTTGTTATTGTGGAACATTTGAGACAAACATTTTGGGCAAAAAAGTATTATAACTGCAACAGTGAGTATGTAGTTTATTTAGCCACCTGTACCACATGTAAAAATTATTATATAGGGAAAACTAAGAGAAGCCTTAAACGTAGAATATACAATCACATTTTAGCTATCAAGAAAAAAGACAAGACTAATTCATTATCTAAACATGCACTTTCTTGTTCAATATTCAAAAAGTTTGAGTTTTTTGTTTTAGATAGTGTTGATAAAGCTTTATTTGCTGGGGATTTAAACAATATGTTGGAATGTAAAGAGGCATTCTGGCAGCTCCTATTTGGGGCGGATAAATTACCCTGCTTAAATGAAGTTATTAACTTGAAATGTTTTTCTAATGTATAGATAAATTATTCATGCAGAATTACATGATATTATGGTTAGAATATTATGTATTATAGATTGATTGTATTATTCCTTTGATTGTGTTCAACAATTTTTCATTTGATTGATTGGTGTTGTACATCATTTCCTGTTATTCTATTTAATTCAGTATAAAAGGAAGGGGTAGGTCTGTGACTGTTTTTTCTGATGAAGTTCACGTAATTAAAGTGAATGAAAGCACTAAATCCATTTGTCCCAGTGTGGCTATTTGGTAGTTGGTCCGAGCTGGTTTCTTATTTGGTTTCAGAAACATGTTTAAAACAACAGCATAAGCGTGACAAAAATGATGGAAAAAATATAAGCACATTATCAAAGAGAGTGCAAAATCTTTAAACTAATGAACTGCATTGCAAAATTCTACCACACAAGGTAATTTATTTTTGCTTCAGAAAAAAGAGAGGTATAAAGTATGTGTTCTGTTTCTCTAAACTATTGTTGCCCTAGTATGTTGGTCGTGTTGTAAGAGATTTGCTAAGTAACTGTTTAGTCATCACTCTCATTTGAAAGGAAACCTGGAGCTGTCTTAAAAATGAGAACTCACAGAATCCCTAGTCACAACTTTTTTCATGAAAAAGAAACATATATCAACCAGCAAGAACAGGAATTCAATCCAGTAAACAGAAAACTGCAGTGTACCTTAAGATAAAATATAAATATGTCTTTTTTTTGTTATGTTTATTTATTTATTTAATAACATAGCCCAAATACAGGTCTGGTCAATAATAAAAGTGAACAGCATACAGTATAAATGATACAAAGGGCAAATATACAGGCAGATTGAATAATTTAAATGCTATTAACATATATACACAGTAGTGTTAGATTACATAGCTGTGGATATGCATGCTATGGCATCCAGTAGGATGTATTTACTACCTGAACTTGTGTGTTAATTCTTAAGTCTGGCCTTATCAAGCACAAATCAGACTGTCTCGCAGATGGAGCAAACTTTCTTGTAGCCATTGTAGTAAAACATCTGAGTATACCTCTGCTTTGGTAGAATTTCTTGAGCACACCCCTGAAATATAGGAATGCTTTTCTTTTTCTGGTAGCATTTTTTATCATTACCTCTTTAGGACTTGCTTTCTTGAAATATCCTAAGAGCATCCTGGGGGGATTAGAATGTCTCCTGTGCTCTGAGAAAAAAAATTCAAATTTGCAGCACATGGTGCTTTGAATCAAAGCACCAGTTTCTCTACGAATTTAATCAAAGGCAAAGAGTTATGTTGCTTCACAGTTATACACATTAAGCACTATGTTTCCCTAAAAATTCAAGATTTATTATGCATCAGAGGTCCTGACTGAGACCCAAGATTATCTAAGACAGAATCATTTGCTGCATAAATGCCAGAATGAACAAGTGTAATCCTTGCTTGACTAGATGCCCTTTAAGTAAAGTAAAGTAAAGTAAAGGGTACTTGATCAGGGATCCAGGGAAGTAAATATTGTGGGAAGAAATATCCAGGGAATTGTTATGGCTAGGCTTGTATAGGCCCTAGGGCTGATAGCCTAGTACCAACCTATGAACGTATAAGGGAACTTTCTTAGTATGTTACCAAAGCAAAAGAATAGGGAAGAACCTACGAATAAATGAAATACACATAAAATGCTCTAACCAGAAATAAAGATAGAAAATTGATTAATAAGGAATAGAAAATGGCAGTGCATTGGATTTCTTACATGCTAACATCTTCTGTGTTTTTAAATTTCTATTTAGGCTTTGCATATATTTTATGATTTTGCCACCCCCTTTATCTTGTATTTTCCACAATACATACATACATACATACATCTGTTAGAATGTTATTGCTTACTTATATGAACTCTAATTATGCATGTGTACTGTCTTGCAGATTTTTTTGACTAGCATTTGTCGTACTTTATTTTTTTGGAGATGTACTTGTCAGAACTGGATGCGGTACTTATACTGTTATTTGCACCAACCTCCAAGTTTTTTACTACTGTAGACACTCTTTTCAGTGCACCACAGTATCATATTACTGGATTAATTACCCTCAGATACTTAACTGTTACTAGTGATATGTTTTTCAACAGGGTGAAAGTGCTTAATTTCTGCTCTCATGGCTGTTTTATGCATGCCCAGTGTTGGGTGCCTGTGTTCTCTGTTCATTAAAGAAGTGGTCATAGTAGTTCTGTTTTTCACTAATTTTCTATCCTCATGTTATACTTCCATATAATCTACTTCACTGGCCAGTTTTGTGCCTTAATCCTAAATTTTAAGTGCCATACTCTGTAGAGAATTATCTTGGTTTATCTAGCAAGACGTATCCAACAGGTACCCATGGGCCACAATCCAGCCCACTGAAATGTTTTATATGTCCTTTGGCAAGTAGCTGAAACTTTGTTTTAAATTAAAATAGTGCACAGATATATGTTGAATAATGTTAATGTGGCTGCCTGAACCTTCCCAAGACTGATATGTGGCCTCCCAAGCCACAAAGGTTGGACACCACATTCTAGTCACATCTTAGTTTCTTATTCCCATCAGGGAATCCTTATTACTCAAGTATCTGAACCATCAGTGGCGACCTCTTCCTCTAACTGACCTATGACCTGTGTGACTAATCCAAGTGTCATTCTGTTGCATACTTTAGACCCTCCAATACTGCCTAAGTTTTTATTTAAAACACTCTTTTCCATTGAACATCCCAATACACATTTTACATGCTGTGCTCCTTTTACCAGTCACCTACTGCCAGCCATAATACTACTTCCTAACCCACTCTTTCAATCCATAGTCACTACTTGACTGG
This sequence comes from Protopterus annectens, assembly GCF_019279795.1. Taxonomy (NCBI): domain Eukaryota; kingdom Metazoa; phylum Chordata; order Ceratodontiformes; family Protopteridae; genus Protopterus; species Protopterus annectens. The sequence continues at coordinate 395,825,134 of NC_056751.1, forward strand.
TTTGTCTTCTTAATGAAAATGGATAAATTCTTCTTTAAGGACATACACATCATGTCTGCCACTTTTCCCTTACTCATGATACTAGACTCCAAACAAAATAAATAATTTGTTTTACATACCCTTCATACTGTGAATGGATTCTCTGTTTACCCTTTACACTGCTCTATTTCTATTGTGATTAATATAGTTTTATCCACATAGAAACACCGCTGTTGAGTCCATAGCTACCAGTCTATTATTCCCTGCATTCACATTTATGAAAATTAACCATATATACTTTATACCAGTATTCTAGACTGTCCCTTAGTCAAGTAGTAAACAAGGCAGATTGTATCCTATTTTGTCCACTGGCTTTGTTTTTTTTTTTTTTTTTTTTTTAGAATCTTTAATGTCTGAAAATACTTTTATCAAATCAAGTCCATGAAATATATTAGACAAAGGTTCTTCACTATCTAAGGTGCTTTCCTCTGGAGCTGATGTACATTTCTGTAAGATGAATATGGCTGTAGCCAAGCTGGGGTTCCAAAGATTCCTCACTATGTAAGGTGCTTTCCTCTGGAGCTAATGTACACTCCTGTAACATGAGCATGGGTGTAGCCATGCTGGGGATTCTGTTTGTTTTGATCATCTTTCTCTTGTCTGTTAATGATCACTCTTTAGCATAAAACTACAATAAGAAAGCACACATACATACGAGCAACTAAGAATAGAAGTACTTATGAGGGTCATTACTTGTACACATCTGTGAACAGCTTAGTATAAAACTACAAAGGAGGTTTACAGCTTGATCTTCGATTCTTAGATGAAATATGAATTATTTGAAGATTAGTAAATGCAGTCCTAAGAAGGAAAATTCAGTTATATCTTTTGCAACACAGATATTTTCTTCTGGGAGGGTGTTATGTTTAAGTGTTCAAGTTTTGAAATTTCGGTACTTACGTATTATCACAACCAGATTTTCGCGGTAATAGCACTTGCTTCCCGATCATGACAAATGTTTGTTAATGTTGTTAAAATGTAATATAGTGTGTTTTCTTTTAACAGTACACCTTATTTTCTGGACTGCTATCGATACAATGTGCAAGACATGCTGTTGTTCTTTCTTAATGGTGTTTACTGGCACATCGTTCAACGGGCAGAATTGCAGGAAGCGACACGAGTGCCAGTAGAAAGAACAACAGCATGTCTTGCACATTGTACTGATAGCAGTCCAGAAAATAAGGTGTATTGTTAAAAGAAAACACTCTGTATTACATTTTATCAACATTAACAAACATTTGTCATGATCGGGATCCAAGTGCTAAGAGGCATTGTGTTTGATTTCGAAATAAAATCAGTTCAGTCATATCATATAAGTTGGAATTGGGGGGAAAAAGGGCCAAAACATTGCAGCAAGGGTGCCAAATTCAAAAAAGATGCATATATCTCTGATCCGACAACTTTCCACTACGCTTAAAAAATGCACATGTAAATAAATAACCGCATTCCTCAGAAGCCTGACTACCTGCTGTTACTGGCAAGCCGCTACTGAATTCCTTGACCAATTCTTGCATTCAGCTATGGCGGTAAAGGATGCCACAGCAGCCCTGACAATTGAAGCCAAACTGGAAGGAATGTACGTAGAATGGCCGTTAATTCACAGCATGGGCTGACAAAGAACATTCAGTGGGTGGCCTTGCAATGCAGCGACATGCTGCCGCCAGTAAAGAGCACGAAGAAACAACAACAGTATGTTGTGTACTTTGTGTTGGTAGCACTCCAGAAAACAACCTATTTTGTTAAAGAAAACACACAGTTTTCCATTTCAAGCACATTAACTTGCACATTCACTGATCCGGAAGCAACCACTGTTGTCGTGAAAAGCTGGTTGCGATAATACGTAATATTATTATAAATAAATTGCAAACTCTGTTTCCTGTACTCTGGAGCTTGAATCATAATCTAAGATGACTAAATGTAGTTCAAAATTATATCTCGCAGCAAGATGATTTGGTTGCAATTAATGTTATCCAATCAGCACAAATTTCACATCAATAAACTTTATAGTCTGACTGGAACTTAGGGCAGCACTGTTGTTAATTTGAAACTCCCCACTTTCTCAGTTATATATTGTGAGAAAGAATATTTTCAGTCTGATTATTTAAGCTTGCTGATTGTAGGTCACTGCAGTATATATGAAGGCCTGGGAAAGATTCATATGTTTAAAATCATGATGCAATTTCATATGAAAAGGCTGTCAGCAAAAATCAGTAATTATTATACTAGTTTCCAGTTTAGATCTCATAAATCCTTGTGAAGTTTGTCACTTTTCAGCAAAGAAATGCAGTGGTTAGCATGAACTGGCACGCAGATCAGCAATATCCTTGACTCATCCCTTTGTTCAAGGAAATATTTCAAAATGTTATAAAATAACAATGGCTTTTGGGGGATATTATAATTCACAGAACTACAATGTTTAAACAGAGACCTAGCTTTACATTAATTTAGTATTCCAATTAAGAAATTCCATTCCCATGAATCATATGTTTCACCTGTATTTGAAATGAAGCAGTCAAGGATTTGTACTTTGCTTAAGCTAAAATAATAAAAAGGAAAATAACCTGCATGTGCAGTCTTTAACATTACTGTGTTTCAAAAGCCCTATTTAATATAGCCAGCTTATCTTTTACATCAGCTATTTCTGTGACCACTATATTAAACTTTATACTTAAAATTAAGAAGTTTTAAAGAATGCTAGATATTGCAGTTCACAAAGTCTTCCTTTCACTTTCCATACATAAATGCAAAGTATTCCTTGATTCACTTCCTGATTGTTTTAAATCATATTTCTTTTTTAATACAGTAACATTTGTTAATATAGCAACAATGTTAAGAGTACATTTTAAATTTGTAATTTTAAACATTTTTTTTCCATTAAGCAGTGAAACAAAATGCAAGAATCGGTAATGACAAAAGTATCCATTTAAGAATATTTCAACCATAAAAGGCCACTCAGACTGCTGTCACTGGAATCCAGACCAATATCTGTACTCAGCAATTGCAGTCACTTTGTCGACTGTGTACACATCACATGTATGTTTGTGATAAAAATGGCCACAATAAAGTGTTACAATTGATTTACACAACTGCACACTACTCCTGCAAAGACAAACCAATGACTTTATTTTTTATCAGCTCAGCAGGATCAGTACTTTTTATCCACAGACATCAACAAACCCAGCAAACCTACATGGTTGACTGCATCCTTCTCAGAATAATAATTACTGAAGTTACGTATTTCAAATTTGTTTCACACAAACACACAGTAGTCAAAGTATTCCAGCTTAATTCACACACACACATGTGCACTAGTCATGCAAAGGCACATTAAAGACAGTTTACAAATGACCAGATGATAAGGATATAATCCTCCACAGAGAGACCCCCACCAGCAATTACCTACTTTGTTGACTTGTGTACACTCTTTAATTTTAAGAACTAAATTACATGTGCTGCTGGAAAAAAAAAACCTTTGCATTCCTATACTCCATCTACAAATGCAGTGCCTGCTGCACTTGAAAAATAAATTGCCCATGTTGCATTAAAAAAATGGTGTGCTGGTGATATTGCCATAATATCTCCTGAACTAGATCAGCTATGCAGAAGAGAATGGCTGGCAAACAACAACAGCAACAGGTTCATAGTAACAAAGCATGCAGTGCAGGATACTTTTAAGAAGCCGACCCCAAATTCCCAATTGCTCCAAAGAACTGTCTAAGTGACTTGCTCAATGTCATACAGTAAGAAAATGAAGGAAGAAAGAGGTAAACCCTGCACCCTTGACACAATCAGCAGCTCATTAACAAGTCAGAGCTTTTGGTCTCTGTGCTAACTGCCAGATTAATCGTTTTTTACTAAATACAAAAATCCATTACAATCCGAACGTGTAGAGAAAACTACATAATGGATACTGTAGCTCAGATGATTCTGATCATCACTTCAAATAATCCAGACATTATGATCTGACAAATGCCAATACCCCTGCAATTGCTGGAGGTTGTAGTAAGGTACTGAAAATATATTACTAAAATGCATTATGTTTAGACTACTAAGACATAGCATATTTGAACTGTATAACACAATCCAGGCATATTAATGAATTAATTGATTAATTGGTGCAATGAGTAAAGCAAAACAATTAAAAAACAATATACATCCAGTAGCTGCTTTTGCTCAACAACCCACACGTTATTTAAGAATCAGATGTATTATTGCATACAACGTACTTCTTGCAGGGCTTATATGCTTGCAAAACACCTGCACTTCCTTTTGACCTCCCTATATCTACTATCAAGAATAGCTATCTCTTCTAACATGATTTGAAAAACAAGCTTCAAAACTTTTCTTCAGCGTTTTTTCTCTAAACTATCTGACCCAACTCTTGCATAAAAATAATTTCTGCAAGGGTATTTCATGTTATAATTTATTTTGTTAAGTATATGGCGATGATTTTTTTTTTTACTACTTCAGTGTATGAAAACTGCTATAGAACATTGATGTATAAAAACTGGTTTACACATCTTGATGTTGAAATAAATGCAAATTTAGGCTTAGTTGATGATTGTAAAGCACTGCAGTTTGGGTAAGCAAATCAGTTGTTATATGAGATTCAAATTTCTATATTGTCATTGTAACATTGTACTACCTACTCCTGGAAGGAAAATTCTGGTCTAGTTATTTTGTTAACTTCCATCTCTTTTTAAATCGTACATCACAAGTGTACCTCATTAAAGTATTAAAAAATCAATGCTTCTCATTGTTTCACACTGACAGGGTCTATCACTAATAGCCATGATATATAATACTGAATCATAATAATGAATTAAAATAACTTTCTGTAAGTTTGAAGTCCCACAATTTAACCATTCTGTGAGTTTCCTAGTTGAAGTTGTTAGGATGTGTTTCATTCCACACTATGCACATTAGTGTTGCATATTTTGGAAAAGAAAGGTTGATGGTTATGCCTTCCACAAAACTCTCAGCCTCTTAAGTCCAAAATCAGATACAGAACCAAAAATTAGTAAGGACAAAGGTCCCAAATCAAGAACATTTTCTAAATATTATTTTAATACTGATGATTTTAAAAGTTACTAGATTAACAGATGAAAGCTCACCATTAGCAAAGCAGCAAAAGATAAGTCAGTTCTTCTCCTCGCACACAAAGTTCATCTCACATAGTGCACCACTAGCAAAGCAAAACATTACTAATGCTGCACAAAAAAAATCCATGATACTGAACAAATATTCTTGTAGCTAATACAAGCATGTGCTTGTTCTGCTGAAAGATTAAATCTTGTGCCATTTCCTGTAATGTTTCTAATTTGCTGTGTGTGCCTGATCCACTGTCATTGGCTCAGCACCTGCCAATGAAAAGGATGGAGCTGTTGCAAGCCTTGCAGGAAATGTTACAGCAGTACTATTTGTTCGGAAACCGGTCAGAGCAGGAATGCATTTTTTTAATGTTTTAGGAAAAATTTTCTTTCGTTCTTTCTGTTTTAAATTAATGGTGTATTGCTGGATCCTGGAGCCAGCACTGGACCCTAGACAACTGCCCAGGTTACATAGTGCTGGATCCAGCCCTGATTATGACAGCCATCTGGACACTTAATGGTGATATTCTAATGGCTATGAACAATGGGCAACTACAAGGGGTTCTATATTACAACAGCGAAGAGGAGTATAATTGAATGCCTCTTCGCAGACACATATAGAGCGAACGCACTAAAGCGCGAACGCTCAGAACAGCGATTTCATTCTATGATAAAGAGATTGCTTGGCCTTCCCCGTGTGTTTGCCCCTTTCCGCACTGTAGTGTGATCTCAGAGTTGGTATGCGGAGACCCCCACATTGTAATGTTGGAAAGTGTGTATATTTGTGTGTCAATACTACCGATTTCTTTCCCAGGGAAAGAAATTGGTGTTCTGAGCATTCACACTTTAGTGCGTTCGCTCTATATGTGTCGGTGAAAAGGCGTTCGATTAAACGCCTCTTCACTGTTGTAATATAGACCCCTACAAGGAGCTATATTCATTGATCTAAGCAATACATATGACATGGTTGAACATTTACGCCCCTGTACTGCATTCCTGGCCCTTAGTATAAGCAGCAAACTTTCCCAATGGTTCCTTAATTTTATTTCACATCACTCTTTCAGTGTAAAGGCATAGACAAAGTACACATGGGTGTAAGTAACTTGGGGCACACTCTCTTAGTGTATTAGAAGAGAGATATGATAGAGCTCTCAGAATATGTGTCCAAGGCAGGTATGAACCTAGCCTTGAGCAGCATTTTATCATCACAAAGAATGATGCTGCTGTCCAAACAAAAGATTACTGATTTGAACAATTAGCTTAGCTAATGTATCTATCATTCAAAGGTAGTGAAATATATATCAGCTTGGGCGGAGATTGTAGACAGTCCAAACTGCTTTACTGTGGGAGGTTGGCATAATGGTTAAGGTGTTTGTCTTACAGACACAAGGTGCAGGGTTTGGTTCTCACAGGGGATAATTGGCTAGGCTTAAAGTGGCCCACAAAGGGAGTTAGCTTAGTACTAATCTATGAACCTATGAACCAATGATGGCCTGTAACTATTCCCCCTCATCAATGCTTTTTGTATATAGGCTAAAACTGTGTCCACCCCATAGTGCTGTTTTAGGTAACATCAGTCCTTAAAGCTTCCAACATAAAATAAATCAAGATAAAAGGGTTTTGCTGATTAATGATAAGAGCCTTAACAAAAACCCCACTACCTACAAGCACTTCTTACCATGGAAAACATTGATATATGCATTGGTACAGAGATGTTTCAACACCATTGAGAGCACCCCATTAGTTCAGGTTTCCAATGCCTATCACATGTTCAGGCTCACAGCACTACATGATGGCACTAAAGGCAAAGGTCTCTCCATATTTGTAAAAAAAAAAAAATAGTTAGACAAGATAACAATCTGAATTCCTTCCCCCACACACACATCTAACTTTCCATTATGAAGACCCCTTATCAAATCATGGCTACCTATGGGAGCCCGTCAATGTCCTTGCCAGGCCACAACTCCTACCTAACTAGTATGGAGTCCCTGTGCATTAAACTAAACACCAATCTCCTAGGGGGCTTCAGCCACCCCTCTGTTAAGCAGGAGATGCGTACATTTTATAACATATATGGCAGGAGATGTAAAAGATGTATGCATTCTCTAACATATATGGCAGGAGATGTATAAGATGTATACATTCTCTAACATATATGGCAGGAGATGTATAAGATGTATACATTCTCTAACATATATAGCAGGAGATGTATAAGATGTATACATTCTCTAACATATATGGCAGGAGATGTATAAGATGTATACATTCTCTAACATATATGGCAGGAGAGCTATAAGATGTATACATTCTCTAACATATATGGCCACAGATTACTTGACTTCATCAGTACAACCTATCTGGATCAGTTAGTCTGTACCCCAACCTGCAGCAATAAAATCCTGGACTTATTCCTCATCAATGTGGGATGGATCCGCCGGCTACCAATAGTTACTTCCTCACTGGTCAAACTGGACCACAAATCATCCCTATTCACCTTAAGACTGAAGCATCTTTCAAAATCTTGGTATTCAGAGATTAGTCCAAGGCTAATCTACTGTAAATGAGTGATGACCTAGCTAAATTCAACATCCCCTTCCAACTGTATGACCCCACTGCTTATGTGGAATCCTTTACTGTCACATACTATGTACATGTGAATAGCTGCATAGATGCATCGCTCCATCTCTGAAGTAAATGCAATGTCACATTCAAAAATAAACTGACTCTAAAATAAAAGGGAAAATAAATTGTTGCACATAAAAATAAATGTAACTCTCAAGATACAAAAAAGCTCTTGCTAAACTTAACACTTAACTCCAGAACCTGATCAAATCAACCAAAGAAGGACAGATCCATCCATCCTCAACCCATTTCCCATTTTTGCACATGGGGTTGCGGTGTCACTTCAACAGTGACAGTCATTTTGAGCCAAGGTTTACACCACCAGGTGGCTAGCCCTGCCATGGTAGTTCATCTGTACCACTCACTTGCACACACACTCGCTCACCCAAGCAAATGACAACCACAAAGCCATCTCTAAGTAGGTTAGAAATCTTAGAGACAGTGCCCAGCAGTCAGCAGAGCTAATAATAAATGATATCACATACTTAGACCCAGAGGACATAGGCAATGTTCTAGTGGATACATTTAGCTCTACCTTCATCCCCCCTCTCCCCATACATTTCCAGATGTCATGCATGTATCTACACCTTCCCTAAATCTCACTTGAACAAGTCCTCAAGGCACTATCCAAGGCCAAAGAACAATGGTTCTAAAGGACCACATAACAAACCAGGCTGCTTACTGGTCAGCCAGAAAAAGGACCTATCCGACCCCCTACAGAGACTATTTAGTGTCAGCCTCCAAACATGCTCTGTACCAGATGAATGGAGGAAAGCAACTGTCATCTCCTTGCACAAAGATGGGGCATCAACAACACACAGGAAATGATAGACCTAGAAGTCTGACCAGCCTCATTTGTAAGGCTGTGGAAGGGATCATTATGAAATTAATAAATAAGGACATAGGTAACCTCAAAATGTAGATCCAAGCCAGTTCAGGTTTGTCAAGGGCAGATCTTGCTACTTAAGTTGGTTGACTTCTTTGAGATGGTTACTGAAGCAATGGATGAGAACAATTCAGTACACATTGCATATCTAGACCTTGCAGAGGTGTTCAACTCCATCCCACATGCTGGTATCATAGATAAACCTTCCCAGCTTAACGTTAATCCCTGTGTAATTCATTGGATAGCAAACTGGCTCATAAATAGAACCCAAGAAATTAGGATGGAATGCTCAACCTCCTTCCAAAGATCTGCCCCTAGTGGTGTGCCCTAGAGTTCAGTCCTTGGGCCACTCATTTTTGACATTTACTTCTCAGAGGTCAAAGCTATTATTAAGGGTGTATGGCTGGCCATGTTTGCAGATGTCTATAAACTTGGTTTCATCATAAACTCCTCAGTGGATACCAACAGTGGCTTCTTAAACCAATAGCTGGATTCAAAACCATGGACTAAAACTTATTACAAAGAAATGTATAATAGTATCCTTTGTCAATCAAAACGTCCCTTGTAATTATTACACAGTCAGCACTCCCAGGAAAATTGATCCAGTAGTTAGGGACCTAGGAACCTACGTAAACAACAAACTGTCTTTTAATCACCACATATCCACTATTGTAAGAAAGTGCTTTTTTCAGTGTGTCGCTTATTAAAATGAGTATGGCATCCAGGTCCATAGATGTGATCATTCTGATGCAGTCTAAACTCATCAGGGGATCATAGAGTATAACTTCCGTTCAATATGTATCTGTCCAAATATATGCCACAATATGAATGCCTTCAATGCTTTCTTAATAAGAACATCAAGGGACTAATTCATAAAAGACTATACCAGCCATCTCAAAGCCTTACCCTCTTTTGAGTGACAAACAAGCTACTGAGGGATAATGTCTGTCTCATATGCAGAGCCTCAACAGATCCACTGCTATCAGACCTACTGCAAATTTGCAAGTCCAATGGGAGTATAATCATCCGCTTAAGAGATCTAAACCTGTTTTACATCATAAATAGAACATATTGTAGGAAAAGATATGCATCACAGATAATTCCACTTCATTGGAATCATCTTCCTATTCAAATGTAATCTGGACAAATGGTTGAGTAACAGCAAATTCACCCCAATTTAGCACCATTGCCTCTCATGGATAGGGGCAATATACACGTTTTCTGCTTGTCTCTGAGTTATTTGTACTTAAAATATAAGAGAAAAAAATGTAATGATGACGTACAGCTATACCTCTAAAGATCCTCCGTGATCACTAGCCTTGTTAGCACTTATGAACCCTTGAAACCACTTTCTCAAATTCCTATGGTGATAGATGAATCAGAAATCATACCTCTAACTGTACAGATTTTTGGAGACTGTCCAGATTTTTGCCTTAAATTTTTGGTCTGTTTCTCATAAAATTGTGTTTTTCTGGCAAATCATTGAAGGTTGAAGTCAGAAAATAATGAGAGACATTTGGGTTCCAGATGTCATACCCTTCAGAAAATGCATGCTAATGTAAAACCTATTATTCTATCAACTTTCTAAGTTTGTAATAGCAATATTTAAAAAGAGTCCCTATTTTTTTGTGACTTTTGTCCCCCCATCCCAATTATTTACGGCTTTGTCCCTATTTCGTGCTCTAAGAGGTTGAGAGGCATAACTTAAATTTCCAATTCCATATCCACAATACCAAAGCAAAAATACACCAAATGGATCTCACACTCAACTCCCTCAGGAAAAGAAGCTACTGGGAAAGGCATACTCTTGGCTTATCTGAAGTATGCCCTCCCTTTAATTGCCTCTATCTTAAAGAAAAGCCTAACTTCTCTTTTCACTTCAGTCAGTAAATTATGTTGTTTCATCTCCCTTACACCAAGAAAAGAACACAACCACTCTGTTCTCAAGAAAGCTGGCTACCAGTCCAACAAAGATCACATCTCCTACTGAATACCCTATTATTTAAACGTGAAGACAAACACTCTTTCACTTCTGTTGCACAAAAATTAACAATTAGAGAAAAAAACGTTAAAGCTAAGATCTCATCCAAGTCAAGCCCCTTCTCTCTGTAATATCCTCTTTTTAAACAAATGTGGTTACCACAATGTATCCATCCCAAGTTCCAGACTTTGGCAGTGTATATTACCTAATATAAGAGGTTTTACCACTCTTACTCTGTTCAGAAAAAAAATGTACAAAGGCCATCACATAACATAATGAGAGAGCCACTGTTTCTCCATACTAACATGACTTAAAGCCCCTCTAGCGTCATCCCTGTTCTGCTCTTCTACTGCTTACTTCCAAATGCATGACATCATGTTACTGTTATGCTGTTTACCATGTTATATTACATTACTAGCTTTATATATCCTCACATTTTCTTTTCCTGTATGTACTACATCATTTGTTGTAAATGTATTATGCTGTTCTCTTGGATTTAATTATGTTGTATTTACTCCTGGGCTGAGCCTGAAATAAGTTTTCTTGGATCAGTGCTCTGCCATGGTTAACAACTTTAAATAACGTAATAAATAAATAAATACAAATTGTACCTTCTTCTCAAGTATCTGCAAAGTCTCTGTTGAAGAAAGAGAGAGAAGATGGTCACAAACTTCCCTATCTCAATGTGATTCCGTATAACACCTCCGTGACTCTGGACTCACATCTGTTAATTACTATTGCGCCCTACCACTATGACATTTTCTAAATCACTTCTATCTTTAGTGTGTAATTTTTTGGGTCACCACACTGTAATGTCCTGGCTGCCATTGTATCATCATAAACTCCTTCTCCCTGGGGTAAAAATATTTGTCTTTCCTTCCCAGACAATGGCCATCCCCTAGACAAGAAGAGCAGACCTCTCATTAATGTTGACTGGTAGAGAAGATAAGTTAGTCATGTGGTACAGGATTATCCTCAACATTTTGCAGATTCATGCATGTGTGCAGTACCCCAGTTATAGGAGAAACACTGTTGGCATTCCTGCATGAGGCATGATTCTTTGGGCAGTATTCATGACCTCTGCTAAGTTTTTAGCACCAACTAATCAAGCCAACTTCAGCCACTCATTCTCACCCTCACACCTTGCTCCTTCAGCAGTGGGATCACTATTTGATTTAGGGTCATATGAGTGTTAGTTAGAGTTTTATCCCTTTTTGCCATGAAGTCTATTTTCTAATTCACATTATTATTAGTAGTTGAAATCCCACTCAGATCAATTTGTCAATCGTTTTTTACAGCAATGGTATCAAGAACCTTATTAAATGTCAGTTAGGACCTATCTAATGCTTCTTCCTGGTAAATCTACAATATCATTAAGTAAAAAAAAAGAAAATTCAAGTTTGTTTGTGAAGCATCAAACCTTGTTTCTTTTGCTCAACTGCCATTGGATGTGAGGTATGCCACAACTCTTTCCCTTTGTAATGTTTCTGTGAATTTCTCTAAAATGACATTGGGCTTAGTGACTTGTACTCACTTGTCCCTTTGCTGCTCTTTCTTTATTGAATGAGGAAATATTCCCACTTCTTCCACCTGCTAGTATACCAGTCATTGATACTGTTTTGTAGAACCAACCACTGAGATGAACAAGCTGGTGGAACTTTTCTTAGTCCCTTTTGGAATATATTTATAAAGTGAACTGTCTCTTTTCATAGGTTTATAGGTAACTACTAGGCTAGCTGCCCTTGTAGGTCATTTTAAGCCAAGCCAATTTCCCTTTTGGTGCTTGAATTAACTCATCCCATTAGGTGTTAGTGATTGGTCTTGCCCATCTCATGGTCAGTAATTATATATTACCCATAGTAAGAATAACTGGGATTATACCATACATAATTTGAAGGGACCCATGCATGGTATAAAGCCTTCAGGAGCTGTCTCTGTCCATTATTAGTACAGAGAGCAATCCTGGGCTAAGTTCTTTTTTTTTTTACTCATCCATAGATCCAAGTTGCAGATGAATATGGACAGGGATGAGCTTTCTTTTACATGGATAGGGAGTCTGTTCCAGAGCAGCGATATCCTCTGTGAGAAGAACTGTCCCCACAGACCATTCTGTTGATGTTGCAGAAAAGATTCAGACCTCTAGAATGAGTAGTTCTGATGCCATTTGACTTGCTAATGTACAGTAAATCCATCACTGTTGGGTCAGAGAATGCCTTGTGTGCCAGGCACAGGTCATCTTTTAGCACTCTGTAGGATAGTGAGTATGGTGACAGGGCTTTTAGCTGGTCCATATGATATATTGTTTATGTCTTTTATCCTTTTAATAAGGTATCTCTGTGGACATTTCAATTGTTGCATGTATCTGGACAGATACATGCTAAAGGAACATTATACTCAATGATTGCCTAAAGAGGGCTGAGTAAAGGGTAACAGTGACAATCCTAGATCTAGACACAATTACTTTGTTTATAAGCTGTGCAATATTGAATGATTTTCTTATGACAGTGGACACATATTAGTCAAAAGTTAGGTCAATGTCCATATAAATTCCCAAATTCTGAACAACTGAGTCAAGTCTTAGGGGATGTACTGTCAATGCGATAGTTCCCTGGTGTAGATGACTTCCAAAAGATACAGTAATACATTTTTGGCATTTAGTTTCAGTCCGTGATTTGGCACCAATTATTTATTTGGGACAAACATTACTACAGAATGGCTAAGTCATTTGGGGATTCCATGACTGCCTCAAGATTGCAGTCATCTGCAAACTTAAAACAGCCAGAGCCCTTTCATATTCATTTTAACTTCAGAGAAGTAGATGCCAAACAGGTCAGGTCTCAGCAGACAACCTTGGGGGACTCCACCAGTGACTGGTTTCTTTGTGGAGGTAACTTTCACTGTTTTGATTTCCTACATTATATCTGTGAACATTTAGCAATCCATCAGGTGACGATGGGGTTTATTCCAAGTTTATTTACCTTGATACTATTCCTGAGTAGGGGATTGTGCCAAAAGCTTTGGCCAGGTTGAGGTATGCAGTGTGTACCATTTTACCTTTATCCATTGCTTTAGTGGACTTTCCAGAAAGTCATCCAGTTTGAGTAAACATGATTTACCCTTGATGAATCCAAACTGAGACAGGCCCAGTGTTTGGAGGTTTCCTATGTCCTTATTGATTAGTTCCATGATAAGTCTTTCCATGCCCTTGCATGAGGCTGATAGGTCTGTAATTGCCTAGGTTTGTGGAAGATCCTCCCTTATGCAGGTGAATGACTGTAGTTCTCTATTCATTGGGTACAGAACCTGTATGGAGGCTGAGGTTGAGCAGTGTTGTTAGAGGGGGTGGCTAAACTGTGCTTCATGCTATTTAAGATACATCCAGGGATATTGTCAGGACCCATCGATGCAGTATTTTTTGCTTTTGAAAGTGCTTTTAGGACTTGGTCTTGTGTGAAAGTCGGAAGCAAGTTAGTTTTAGATATATCTTGAGGGACAGATGGAGGTGAGAGAGGGGTAAAGTTGAATTTTAAAGCCATGACATAGTCACAAACAAAAGTACAAACTACAAAAGTCGAATAAATAATAAACAAGAGTAGTACAACAGGCATAATTTAACAAAAATGAAGCACATATAAGAAATGACAGTCCACTAAACCCAGTAAAATTACCAAAACTGATGATAGGCACATATGTTATGAATGAGAAAACAATGTCTGCAATGGTTAATGTTGCTGCTGCATAATTCCAGGATCTAAGGTTCTGTCCTGACCTCCGGATAAATGACTCTTATGATGAATGGAGTTTGTCCATTTTACCTGTGTCCTTCAGAACTTTTTAAAAAATAAGTGCAATAGTAGGGATGGTATATGTATTTGTCTCACTGCTATTCTGCATGTATACTCATCCATGTTATTTTCTAGTAAGTACATAACAAAAACATTTGCTTCAGATTTACCTTCCCCTAATCCCTTTCTGCTCACCCACAACTATCTTTGTATTACCTTCAAACACCTCATTTTGTCAGTTATCACCATCCAGCACCTTGACTTAATTTGTATTTACTTTGTTCATAGCACCTCTTTTCTGCCTATACCTTGAACTTTCTAAACACTGCCCTTGACTCCTTCCATTTTTCCACATGCATTCCTTTAGGTTCTGCCATTATAATTTATAGTTTATAAATACACCACACTCACTGTTTCTACTAATTTCTACCAGGTGTAAAATATGCGTACTTTTTATTAAAGTTACATTTCTGACTTCTGTTACAACTCTTTTAAGACATTTCTGTTGCTACAATATGAAACGTTTTCTCATTGTACCCCACAGTGATTTCTTTAAACATACCTCTACGTTTGCAACACAGGCCCTGTGAAATCTATGAGACCAACATTTACATAGATGGATTCTTCTTTACAAGATATTTGGTTTGTTTGTTCAAGCTGTGGAGGGTATTCTTCATCTGCTGAGTAAGTTTCCTCCTGTTCTTAGATAACAGTTTCTTCCTTTAATAGCTATGTCTACAGTCCCAGGGGATTTAATAAACTCTGTGTAGGCTTTTTCGCAAAGCCTACATGCAGTTTGCATGTTAGTGAGATGAGCAGCAGCGCCAATTGCATATTCATGCTGCACATCGCACTTACACAAATACAAGCAAGGTTTCATGCCCAGCAACATTGTTGCCAGCCAGGAAGCCATGCACAGCAGCATGAGCAGGGAAAAAAGAAACATTCATGTTTGCCTATGAGCAAACCTGCTCCACGAAATTATGTGGTCAGCCACAGTGATTACCAGGGTTGAAAATACTGCAGTAACAGCAATAATAACACAATAAACAAAAGTATACTAAGTGCAATGTACACTGTGACAATTATTTTCAGAATTAAATAATGGAGGGAGATGGTAAATGGCAAGACAACTACAAGGAAAGGTACACTGGGCAGGAAAAGTGTACTGATGAAAATGTGCACAGACATGAATGATAGGAAGGAATAAAGAGGAAGAGGACATGGTAAATATGGAAATGTCCCCAAGATAGAATATGTCAATCCATGTATACTTTAGTAGCATAACATTATGCACATATGTAGATAGCACAGTACATACTGCTGTTTGCACCTCTGAGCATTTTATGATATGAACACACATGATAGTATATATGTGATGGTTACTCAAGGTTACATGCCAATGGAGGTGAATGGTTGTGATATAAACATCACTGACATGTTCAGTGGAGAGAACACATAGCAAAGACGGTATATACAATAGTGGTTATGTGCATACTCTGAAAATCTGCAAAATGACTTGCTTGAGTATGACATGTCACCATAGCTCTCAACCAGTCAGGGACACATAGCAGAAGACTCCTTGACAAATGTAGAAAAAACAGGCACAATCATGGGCACTTTTAAAATATTACAACCATCAAGCAGTGGTATTGACAGAATATCTGGTTGTAACTTATTATACATGTTCTGCAGTAACAAACGTACAACTTTAATGATTGTCAGTATTTTATAAGTGGGAATTCACTACCCCTTCCCCAAAAGTGTCCACTTTCTGGAGGAGTAAAGAGGGACAGTGTTAAACCTGGAGTTGAAATTGGGAGCAATCCTGGTAGGTTGACAGGTGTGCATGAAACATAAGCTACAACCCACCCTCTGCAAGAATCAAACCCATGGCATCAATATTGTTAATGAGATGTGTATTTACTGGGTGCAACACAGAAAGATGCATCACAGTTGCATCTAGTAGAACACCTTGCAATGTCAAATCATAATGGATATGCATCCAAGAGAGCAGTTCTGTATGGCATACCAGATGTGGGAGCTCACCGTGTCAGATGTGATACACTTGACTAAAGCATCTATGACTGATGTAGGTATCGACCATACAGATAATAACATGTACAAACACTGCACTATTATGAGTGGATTCCCTACACACGGCTGGGTATTGCATGCATCTGCCACATGTCAAAGCAATGGATATTGTCTGAAGCATTTGCAATTGATGTGTAAATTAAGAAGTGATCCATGATAATGAATGGTACTGCAGTATGTGATTCTGATGGCAATGCATCAACTACGGAAATGTGAACAGAAATTACAGCAATTAAAAGTCAAGTATCAATGATCAAGGAAGCTGCCACTGTAATATTGTACACATACCAAACAATACACTCTATAAATACATGTCAAACCTCAACACGTGCCACACAATCAATGCCCCCCCTGACATTGCCAGTGGAAAAGTTCTACTGTCATATAATCCTAACATACATTCAGTTGTGTTCATGCAAACTATCAAGTGATAATACTGATGTGATGTAGTGGTATGTCCGTGACACAGTAGTCACACTATAGCTGTACCTATGCTACATTAGGACTTCAAGCTGTACATCACCTCCAAATAAAACCTTAGGTATGAATCACAAGCAAGAAAGTTATACAACTCTATACCTATTTCACTTCATTGCATCATTTGTACATCATATGCCTATTTGTTTATCAGTGGAAATGTGTGGGTGAGGGTCCTGACATCATATATGGACACATTAAAACTGAGGTAGATGCGGTTTATGCAGAACAGTTACTGACTCAAATGCTGACAATTACACAATGCTGCTGGGGAACACCTGTATAATCCTTGTGAATAACAACACAGTGTTGCATATAATGAATTCACCAAGGTTGCAAGTGAATCCCAAAATGCTGTATGTTTGTGTATATAACAGCATTGCATGTTGATGAACCCAGGAGTATGTGTCCATGTAATCAAAATGATGTAATACTGCTGCATGTGAGCTAACAGCTACAGATGCTAGGTATACACATGTACACTTGTGACATACTGCCACTATTACAATGATGGTTGAATGAGAACTGTGTAGAATGTGAATATACTCCACTATCAGAACATATGCCTTAGAAAGGCAACAATATACATAGCATCACCCCATGTCTGCAGTCCTAAGGAGACATTTTACTGCAGCTGTTATGGAATTAACATGTGACCAAATGGCATCAGTGGGCATCAATACAGTAACTCATATGCAAGATTGGAATATATTGTTGTAGAACTGCAGTACATCCACACCTTAACATAGCACATGTGGGTGACAACAACATCGACATGTGAAATGTTCATATGCTCATAGGAGGCTATCAGGCTAATGGCCAAAAGCCCATACAAGCCTAGCCATTATTATACCATTTAACCCAAACTGCTATCTCTAGGTGAGGGAAGTTAGTAGGGGTATGTGTATATATGTTTTATTTTATTACAGAGTGCCTCTGTCCATATGGCACATGGGCACCATCCCATGAGTGAATTAGCATTCACACAACCAGTGGTTGGAGGTGGCTTGTAGAAGGTCATGGAGGGGGTCTGCTTCATGATGTGCATATTCATCTTTGAGATGATGACATCATCAGTTTTCCACAGAAAGGATGTTATGTGGACAGAGGGAAAAAGTGGGTGTTGGATTCAGGGACTATGTAAAAGGTTCTCCAGAGTGGGAGTCAAATGAGAACAGATTCAAAATGTCACACAATGACCATAACTTACCACCAACCCACACGCACAAATGGACTGAGATCAGATTCAAACACCATGCCCATGTAAGTATAGAAGCTGGATTCCAGACCAAGTAAGACTAGTACAACCACAGAAGTCTTAACTCCCTGTCTGATTTCACTTTAGTGAGATGACATCATCAGTGTGTATGCCTAGAAGATGATGCTGGGTGGAGTGCCTGACCTAGCTGTGGACTCTTATCCCATCATAAAATTATTGTAAAATTATCTCCATACAGATAGTTGAAGGAAAATAGCAGTAGTAGGCTTATGCTCACACAAGTCTGCATATGCACACCAGTTTACTGAGGTCAGATTCTAACACTATACCTGTTCAGGTATACAAGCTGGATTCCATACAACATAACACTAGAGCCACCACAGAAGTCTAACTTACACTGTCAAAGTGCACTTTAGTGAGGGCAACATCATCAGTTTATGTTGGGAAGATGTTGGAAGGAGTTCTGACATAGCTGTGGACTCATCCCAGTATAAAATTGTCTCCAGACTGATAGTTGAAGGGAGACACACACACACACACACACACACACACACACACACACACACACACACACACACACACAAGTTGACTGCTGTGAGATTAGAACCCCCTACCTATCTAGTTATGCAAGCTAGAAAACAAGGGTAATCCAGAGGGCTCAAGTGAAGTCTGGTATCTCACCTGTGAACCAGAGGGTGACAGGACTAACAAGAAACAGAGTATAAAGGATTAGTCCAGATAAAATCACTTTAGCTAGGAAATCTTGGAGACTCTGTCTCTCTGATACCCTCTCTGTGGGAGGAATAAAGTCACCTTATTGATGTTTCCAGTAGTTTATTCAGTTAAGCAGGTAGATAGATGAGTGATCTTGTTCTAATACATTATATTCAATAGGTCAGTTATTTAAAGACAGTTACAGACAAAGGTGGGAGGTACCATGAGAAATGATTGGAGGAAAATCTGGGAGATGGAAAAACAAGGAGCCAATTCCAAAGCTTAGAGGTTAGTCCCTTATTTGAATATTCTTGAAAGACCTGCAAGGGTTTACCAGATCAACAGCCTGTGGAATCTCATTCTTTGTTAAAAGGTTTTATTTTTATTTTTTACTATTAACAAACAAAGCATGACAACACACTGAGCTATGACTATAGAACTATATTTAAGAAAACACTTTCACCTGAACTTCAACAGATTCATCTAATAGAGTGGTTTCCACTTTCATAATTGAAAAGGTCTGTTTTTATGAGTCTGTTTTGTAACACATATAAAATGAGAGGCTGTGTCTGCATCAGTGGGGCTTATGTTCCTTGGAGCCAAGTATTAAAGCTTTATTACAGAACTTTTTCCAGTCTATCACATGTAAAATGAGAGGCTGTACCCACCTATATGGTGCTCATTATCTCCTGACACATAATATGAAAGGCTAATATTCTGTTATATAACAAAAACGGTATACAGTGCCTGCTTATAAGAGGCTCATATATATGATTAAAGTGAACAGTCCCTGTTTTTCTTCCTCTTGATAAAGACAGCCCTTTTTATATGCCAGAGGGGTAGTCATTTAAAGCTACACCAGGTGATTCCCATTTTTGAACAGTAGCTGCATCCAGAGAAATAGCATACAGAAGAAAACAAGTCACAGTGCTCATTTTTACAGAGCTCATGATGTGCACAAGTAGGAGGAAAAAGTAAAAAGTGAGTAAAGTTTGAGACCTCAGAACATTTTGTGTGGGCTTACTGTGCCCATGATGTAAACCACCATGTGATGAACTGCAGAGTATACAAACACTTTCAGTAAACATAAGAATCTCAGGTCTTCTTTGAGCATAGGGAAATTGTGCCTATGGTGTAAACTATGGAGTGCTGTCCTGGGACAACAATTTTCATTGTACTACAGATGATAGAAATTTTGTTAAATGCAGGTGCAGTGGCTACAGACTATATACTTGGTTGCTGTAGGGTAGCTGCAGTGACAGGTGGAATGCTGTTTCTCCCAGAGCATGGTTTTAAGGCACTCTAGTCTGGGGTCTTCACTATCAAGCTTCTTCCTGAGTCTGGGCTCTTCTGTTCCAATTCTTCCTTTCTTCAGGTTCCAGGTGTTGAAGTCAGGGTTCTGTTGTTTAGATTATTCCTGTCTTCAGGTTCCAGGTGGTAATGTTAGTGCCAAAGAGGGCTAGATAGCTCTGTGCCTGGCTAGTTAATGTGCTGAAAACTGGGAGGGATCAGGTGGAAGGGCAGTTAACCAATCTTCTGAGAGAAGGGGTGGTGCCATGGGGCCTGGGGTGGAGTTAGATGATGTAAGAGGCTGATGTAATCAGTATGAGAGTGGGCTGTCAATCAAACTAGGAGGCTAGAGTTTGTTCACCTTTTTCAATCTTAGCATCAAAGTCCCAAATCAGTAGTAGAAAACAAAAAAAAAACACATTTCAAATAACTGAAAGTTGCTGTTTAAGTTTGTGCACATCATGACGTAAAAACAATGCTGCTCAGCATTGATGCACAATGCCAGACTGTGCTGAAATGCAGGGGATAAAAAGTGAAGGCTTTTTAGGGGCCATTTCTGGCCATGTTTGCTGTTTTGATTCTATTTTTTGACCAGATTAAATGTATGAACATGGGGCTGATAGGAAAGCAGCAAGCAGAGGGAAGAGCAGAGGGGAAGCAATACAGGCATTTGCAGGAGGGGATTGGGAGAGAACCATAGATATCCACTTCTTTACCACAGTAATGTACACAGGTAGATAAAATTTGATAACTTTAGAGTGTCAGCACAATAGGGATTGGTGGCAAGAATTCAATGATGTTGGAGAGCCAATTGGACCAAATCATGTGTGTCAAGAAGACACATATGTAAACTGGAGAGCTGTGTTTGGACGTTTTTTGTAGGACTGGTGCCCATTTTATTTATTTATTTTTCAAAAAAAGAGGAATGTTGGGAAAGAGGCCTAGGAATGTGAGGGTCAGGTAGGTGGGATAGGTGAGGAAACAGGTGCAGACAAACAGAACATATAGAACAGACACAATGATTGTGATGGACAAAAAAGGTTGGAGGACACCATGATTGGAGATAAGTAGGGGACATTATAGGCATATGCCTGTCAAGCATGGGAACAGTGAGAATTTAGTTCTTACCCTCACTACTGTCATCACTGTCCCCTTCCACTGTTGCCTGTGAGATTGCTTGATGTGGGAGTCTCTTTTCAACTTCTCCACTCAGCTGATATGGGCACCAAGGCTACTCCCTGTTAGATCTTGTACCATCCCAGATAGTTCTTGGTGGGTGACATAATCTGTGCCTTCACCACTATTCTTGGAGGGTATCACTGCACCACTAGCTGGGGCACTGCTACCTGATGAGCATGAACCAGGTAGGGCAGGGCTTGTGGAGGCAGTACTGCCAGGTTGCATTCCAGATATGCTGGGTGTTGGTGTGGCAGTCAGTGGAAGGTACAGTTGGCCCAACTCCCTGTGCTGAAATGTATTTTTTTTTTGGCAGAAAGGTATGACATCAGAATGGAGTGATTCCAGGTAACCCCCCCCCCCAAAGAAATATATGTACTAATAAAAAAAGAGAGAGATAAGGGGTGGGGTAAGACAAAAAAGAAAAGAGATGAATAGAACCATGATATGTCACATTCATACTTTATTAAAATAAATAGCCATTTATTATTATCCTAGCTATAGAGTTTTCGCAATCCCGAAAATGAATATGAATTGTTACAACTAATCCTTGGAATATGCACATATTCTATAGATGCTTTCAAGGATCCTACAGAGTAAGTTAAAACATGGTATTAAAGCCAATATTGCTGCATTTCAACTGTAAAAATAATACTTGTTGAATGTGAAGCTATAGGTTAGTTGCAGGAATTTAACTCACATAATCTGAATACAGTAATACACTTGCCTAATACAATCACCAACAGCTACAGCAGAAGTCATGCTTGCTTGCTGTTACAGTTAAGGTATGCATGCTGAAGCAACTACTCATCTATGGAATCACAATAATTAATGAAATTAATGTCAATTGAGCTGCAGACATACTCCTTGCCTGTCTGAGTCCCATCAGTGTCTAGGCATTTGCCTCCCTGTTTGCTATGATTTCTTCTGCAGCTGAAAATAGAAAATGAGAAAAGAAGAGGCAGTGAAAGCATTATGAATACCAGTCTTTGCTATTTACAGCATTCATTATCATTTCAAGTTGCTTGATCTGTATACTTACACAACTGGGGGGGGGGGGTTAGAAGTTCAAAATGTATCCAGCCACTGGTCAAGTTGTTCCTGCTTGTCCCCAGTGCATGCTATGCCAGTTGCACTAGGGACAGCCTTGGTTAGGCTGTTCCAAGTCTCAGCCTTGTACTGAGATCCAGTATAGTCTGCCTGCAGCAGCCTCCGGCTGTAGCACTTCATGAGGAGTGCATCAAAGATTTTGGACTCCTCCAAATCCAACTTCTTTGCCTTGAATTTGGCACCATCATTTCCATCACCTGCCATCTCTGCAAATTTCCTCCAGCAACAGTAGCAATGGTCTCCTGCCAAAATTGTGATCTTGCATTTTACAACCAGTGCGCAAACACGCACACCCTTACCAACAACATTTGCACTTAACAAAGAGAGGCATTGTCAAACAAACATGAAGGGATTTTTTGCAACAGCAATGATGATGTGACACTTAGAAGTGATCTTTTGCATGTGTGATGCTATACCTGGTAACACTTTGTCCAATGGTCAACACTTAAATGCTCAATGGCTTGGTTTTTAAGCCTTGACTTTGGAGGGTTCAGTAGGAGAATTGGCACGCATATTTTTTGGACTTACACACTGTTAAAAGTCATTTGTACAATGTGGGATTCAATCCTGTGTAAAAGAGCATGCATACATTTCCACATAGGTGATTATTCCTCATTCCTCCTGGAATTTTAGTTTAGCTTAGGTCCTTAAAAGCATGACAAGAATATATAAAATGAAAATGCAACTTATTTTAAGACATGCATTTTAAGTTCTTGAATATAATGTAAGCTTCCTTTAAGCAACACTCTATGATTTCTAACATTTTTTGTTTTTAGTATTAGGAATGTCTATTAATTAATTACATGGTTTTTAAAATGAACTGATACTCATGAATAGTAGAATTCTGTTTGTATATGTGGTACTACGGCTTTAATGTAGATGGCTTTAATTTAATGATTGTCAATTAATGAAAATGATGAACACATAAAAGGAATGGTCGAGATGTAAAAGATATTCTGATGAAGTCTCCGTAATAGGAGACGAAAGCGCTTAATCGACCTTTGGTTTTTGTTTTTTGGTGTGATTTATAGAATAAAAGTGTTTGCTATTTCCTCGAGTGGTCTGCCTGCCTTCATTGGAAAAAGGAAAACCTTCATTGTGCCGGAGACTTTGTGTTTAACTTCGTGGGTGTTTTTGTTTTTTGGTTACAGATTATTCCTCATTGCCACAGAAGAAGTGCTTGTCAACCATGGTCATTAAAGATATACAGCTTAAAGAGTGACTAAGTGACATTAAAAGGTCCTGGGACATGCATTCTAAGCTGCTATCCAGGAATAAGGTCTGGCGGTGTATTGGAAATGGGTAGACTTGCATGACTTCAGTAATAGAGTTATGATACACACTTCACAATAAATTCTGTTTTACATTCATAATTGGGTTATGGGAGGGGTGTACATGATTGTCAGTAAACTACTGTGTCCATCAGAGATATGCAACTGCATTCTCTTTACACAGTCATCATTGTCATGCTAAACCAGTTACACACATAATCAACTCAGGTTCACATATCAGTAATTAATGAGGTATGACACCTACAAAAGTATGTGTATGCAAGCAGTAATGACACCTTTCTGTCAATCAACCTAGTATACATAGCTATTGGTATGCAGTATTACCTTTATAATCAAAGTTTTGGGAGCAATGACAGTGTGACACTCTTACTAAAATAGAGAGTCTGCTGGATTTGAACCCTGGCTTACCTGTGTTCTGACCATAAATCAATGCACTTATACCTGGTGCCACAGGGAAAGCTAGGTATTTTCTCCACTCAGTGCTGTTCCGAGTTCTGATAGTCACACACTGCTGCTGAACCTGTTTGCATGGAGAAAAGTGAATCAAATAAAATTTTTCACTTTTTCCTTAAACCATGAACTGTGTTTGCACTCAGGTAGTCAACACTCAAATGGAAAAGGCAATAGTGAACACATATTGCTCATTGTGATCACCCTCACTAAAAGTATTTAGTGTAGGACTTGAACCCTACTTTACCTTTGTTGTCTCTTTTTTAGCTCATACTATTTACACCTTGCACTGCAGAGACAGTTAGCTAACAGGTGGAATTTTTGCAGTAATTATCATTTATGGGCGGCACAGTGGTTAATGTTGTCACCTCACAGCAATAGGTTCTCCGGTTTGATTTTTGGCTGGGGCGCCTTCTGTGCAGTTTGCATGTTCTCCCTGAGTTTCCCCCAGGTACTCCAGTTTCCTTCCACAATCTAAAGCCATGCATCTAGAGTGTTTCTCCCTGGAACTCCGCTGAAAATAGGCCCTGTCCTAGTTGGACTTTGCCAGTCAACAAATGTTAAATAAATAAATAAATAAAAATTCATGATGCTGATTGCTGCACAATGCTGCTAAGCATGTTTGAGTTCAATAAGGCAACTGAAATTAAAATTTTCACTTTTTCTTTAAACAGTAAACTGCAATTGTGCTATGCCACATGCCACACACATGATAAACCAAAAATAAATTAATTAATTAAAATAAAATAAAAAAAGATAAAAAATGGGAAACAAAGGTTTAAAAATGTAGACAGATCTGGTTTTGAACTATCAGACTATTGCACTTACACAGCACAGTTGTAGTGGGTTATCTTTCTCTTTGCCACAGACACAGTTTTGCAATAGCAGTAAAATAATGTGCATACAAGCAATTTCCATTTCATATCCAGTATTAAACAGTTCATATAGTTGGATATTCTCAGTTGATTGCACATGTAGATAACATAGTTGAATAAGTGATCACACAATATTTATGAATATGTTTGCAAAACTGCAGCTCTGCCTTCTCTTTGTATTCTGAGAATCCTTCCCTCATCTGAGCTTTACTACCAGACATGCAATCTCTAATGCATATACCATCATTTTTCTTTCAAACTGTGATGCAACTACATGACAGTGAACAACAGTTTTCAGAAAAGGCAGGAAACTCTTCTATTCTGCCAAAGAAATATGCATGTGGGGTGTTTGGTTTTGTTTAAAAGCTCACTGCAGTTAGTTTGCTCACTTTGTAAGTGTATCCTCACTGACACACTCTCTTCGGGGAAGGATGCCTATGCACAACTACATCTACCTACACCCACAACATCTCCCACCCCTTGGTGTTCCTGCTGCAGCTCTTTTTCACAGGAAGATATTGTGTAGGATAACATAAACTGTAATAATTTTGGGGCAAGTACTGGGATCATACTACAGACCCCCCTGATGTATCTAGGCACTGAAACCGTGACTTCATCAGCCCAAACACATGGTGTATGATGTGTCTTGTTTGAGTGTTTGCCTCATTATGGGATTCCTCTGTGGGTGTTTTTGCATTTATGATGGGCATCATCAGCCATGGTTCTAATGCATACCCTGCATCCCCCCAGTAAATGGCCTTGTAGGACATTACCCCTGGAAAACCTCTGTTAGAGATGTGAGATGTGTCAGGTATAGGAGCTGTAGTAACTGCCGTAATTGCCAGCACACACATTCACATGACCTGGCAGTTAAGGGAGTTGAACCCTTTTCTTTTGATGTAGACCCTTCCCTGTTGCTTGGGTGGTGATATTTTTATCTTAATGTGGCTGCAGTCTATTGCACCCAAAACTTTAGGGAAGTGTGCAACAGAGTAGAGCTCCTGCATAGTTCTAGCTCTATCCACAGGGGTATGGGAGAAATATATATAATCACTGGAATGCTGTAGCACAGCATTCAGGAAGTGGTGTAAAATCTTGAATGCTGATACCTGTGACACCTTCAGAATGTCTGCTGTGGATCTCTGAAAGGTCCCTGTAGCATACCGTGGTCTCCACCTTCATTGGTTTCCCTTGGTATCAGATGAGGACGACAGAGGTTTCAGAATTCCTAGAGTGTGTCTCTATCCACCCTATAGCGCTTTAGTATTTTCACTTCATGCATACCATGAAGAGTTAAACGGGGTCTAAATACCTTTGTCCTCCTTGCCCGAGGTCTATCATCATCATCAGCAGCAACATAGAAATGAACCCATTGCACATACACTTAAACAAATGCAGCAGCAGCCCGTAACATGCTTTCTTGCTTTCTTTCTTTCTTTCTTGTGTTGTTTCTGTGACTGTATTCCAAAAGATTTTGAAGTACATGGCAGATGGCTAAACGTAATGTACACAATTGCTTCATAACTTGTGGAATAGCTCTGCCATCTTGGATTGGTTGATTAGCATATAATTCAGCTGCTTATGCACTAATTAGCATACCATAATGTTTACCTGGTTTGTGCAGCTCTGCATTTTGTGTAGAGCTGTTTACTGAATACAAATCAGCGCACTACCATATGTGCATTGCACCACAATGCAATCATGGTGTGACCAAATCATGCAGAGTTTATTGAATCCAGCCCAATGTTTTCTACTAATGATGACACTTTCTGTTTCTCCCAGTATTAAATGAGCTTAAATTAATTCTCTGTCATATCTCTTGTTTACCTTTAAGTCTTCTGCTATATATGTTCTGTGTACGCAACATATTTGTATGTCAAACTATCAGATTCACAAGAGTTTGAGGCTCTAGTAATCAAAACCTAACTGATCATGTCCTGACTGAAAGTCCTAGCCTATAAAAAACTATTTGCAGGAGGATAAGTTCCTCTGCAACCTCATACCCACTGCACCACTATATATACCAACACTGTGATTGTGCAACACTATAAAATGAAATATCTTTACTTGCACTTAATCACAGTTGCACAAATTTTGTCAGCTGACCATAGCTCATTTAAACAATGCCTTAGCACATCTACATCTACCTACACTATTAGCCATTATGCCAGCCTCCCACCACTTAAAAGTATCCTGGCTGATTGGCTATTGTCCATGTATTTTGTATTTAGCATTGTTGTGATAGCCTGGATAGTTATGGTTAAAATGGTCTGTGGTAGATCAGTTCAAGTACCTGCCAAATTAAAGTCTGATAACCTGACCAGTCTGTTGCTTTGCTTCCACTCGAGTGACAAGGAATGAAATTCATCCTCTTCAAGCCATCTAGAACCTTTCCCTCATCACATTTTCTTTGGAAAAAGATTTTTTCAGTTTACTTCTATTTTTGCCATCATTGCATTTCCTTAATGTTAGATGTTTTGTCTGTCATTTAATGACAGTTTAACTAGGAGTTTTATGTTTCCTTTTTATTTTTTGTCTTCACTACCTTCATGCCTGTTTTCTGGAGATTTTCTGAGGGATTATTTACCATTTCATGGTCAGCTTTTTTGAAGTCCAAAGTCCTGCGCTGGCAGACTGTGCTCTATAGTTAAACTAATGATGAAACACTCTGATCACTTGTCCCCGAATGTCTGATCACTTCTGGATCTGGGGTCCCCTATTCCTCATAGACATTCTAAAACTGTTCTTCCGCAAGTAGGTTCAGGTACCAGCAGACTGGCAACTGACACCTGTAAGGCAGCAAGGACTAAGATGCAGGCAAAGCATCCAGTTTAACATTTGGCATATTTAATCCAAGATGTTCCAATTAACATTTGACATACTAAATTCCCATCTCAAGAATGCTGTGTCTATTCTCTGTCATGTGAAAAATACCATCTGTTTCCTTAATGTTGCATTCTGGTGGATAGAAGGCTTATATTGCAACATGTTATTCCTTATGCAGCTATTTCCAGTCTGTTGTGCAATCCACAGTGCTTTACCTCATCCTTTTTACTTATTAGTGAATCCAGATTTATGTCCTCCAAATAAAAAGTACTTCTTACAGAAGAAATGGGGTGTGGTTATTGCTTAAAATGTCACAATATATATATATATATATATATATATATATATATATATATATATATATATATATATATATATGGAGTCCCACGGGTTTCGGTCCTTGGTCCTCTCCTGTTTGGTATCTACTTCTCTGAAGTCCAGGCCAACACGAAGGGACTCTGGCTGACAAAGTTTACAGATGATTGCAAGTTGGGAGCTATTATTAACTCCTCAAGTGATGTTGACATCCTGCAGAAAGGCCTCACTGAGACCAATGACTGGTATCAGAACCATGGCCTTAAGCTCAATGCCAAAAAATGTGTCGTCATCCCCTTTGGGAAAAACTCCATTCCCATGAATTACCTCATCGATGATAGTCCACTGAACACAGAAGGCATTATAAGAGATCTGGGAACACAGGTTGATAGCAACCTCTCTTTTGACCACTCCATTGCCACTGTTGTCAGAAAGTCCTTCTAAGTGGCACATCTCATTACTAAGGGTTTTGCATCCAGGAAGAAAGAAGTCATTGTCTCCCTCTACTCTTCCCTCATTGGGCCAATCATCAAGTACAATGCCCCATTTGGCATGTACCTCACTAGACACCTGCAACAACTGGAAAAGCCACAAAAGTCCCTCACAAAGATGATCCCAGGCCTTAAACAGTTGCCCTATATGGACAGACTCAAAAAACTCCAACTATTCTCTGTCTCATATCGCCTACTTAGAGGCGATCTCTGCTTGACTTACAAAGTCATGTCTGACCCAGTTCTGTTAGAAATCCTACACCTAAAGAAATCCCAATCCCTCCACTCCACACGCTCCAGAGACATCAACCTCATTACCACAATCAACAGAACATGCTGGAGGGACAGGTTCATAACCCAGAGACTGCCCATGCTATGGAATAGACTTCCTATACATGTTAAACAGGGCACCTCACTGGCTGTCTTCAAGAGAAATCTTGATGAGTGGATGGAAAATAGAAAATTCACCCCGGGAATCACTCCAGGGCTCTACTCAGCAGAGACACTCTGAACTAATGTTGGGTGGCACAATGCCAGGGTAATCCTATGGGCTAGGCTTGTAAAGGATCCAGGGCCATTAGCCTAGTGCACACCTGTGAATATATACCTATATATATATATATATATATATATATATATATATATATATATATATATATATATATATATACTGGCAGTATTACATTCAAACCAAAGGAAGCCACTGTGTTGTATTTCAGCATATACAGGTCTTCCATTTTCCACAATAATGCATTTTTACTGTCTAATCTGTATCTACAAATTCTTTAAAACAAGCATAACCCTTTAATGTAAGTTGGACACATGTTTAGTGTATGTTTATGCTAAATCATCCCAAACATTTGTCTAAAGTCTTACTTTAAAACCACTGCATTACCTATACGCTGTAGATTACATGAAAAACAAAACATCATGCACCAGCCTGTCTATCTCACAGGTTGCAAAATAATTTATTGTATTTGTTCATATTTGTCCATTTGTCTGCCATATTCTCCCTTCCAGATTCTTTTATGTGTCACATGATAATTTTGAAAAAAAAAAATTTTTTTAGCCAACTTTATTCCATTGCTAAAATATATTCCATTTGTCTCTGGTATACATCTCCTCAGAAGCAGACCACTCAGAACTAAGTACCAGTCCTTACAAAATCATTACCGTTACTTGTTATAGTTTGGACCAGAAACCTTCCTGCCCTTGTGGTAAGGGAATTTGCATAATGAGCAGCCATGAGCAGGTGTGTTTGAATCATAATTGCTGACAATCTTTGAAAGGTGAGAAGCACACTTGGGTGTGGTATATGCTAATGACCTTAAAATGACATGACAATGAGTAACATTATTACAATGAGCATCTTTGGGGATGCAAATGGGGAAAACAAGATGGTGAAGTCATTCATAAAAGTATAAATGCCGTGTAACTGGGCTGCACATGAGGCATATTTGAAGTCCAATGAATATTTGTGTTCAGACTAAGGGAATAACAAAAGAATGTTAGGGGTTGCCACAGCATTAGTAAATATATATCTGCAAGAGGCTCTTATAGCCTCTGCTTTACCCGATGGAGCATGACATAATCTCTGGAGGTGCTGGGTCATCTGACCTCACTTAATGTTTCATGGTCTCCACAATGCCAGCATTTTGGACTGGTACTGTATGACGAGAGGTACCATACAAGAAATTGTGGACATGTGTTAACCTTGTCTGCAGCCCCATGGGAGTTATGGAGTATCTATCCCAGTGGATACTATGGTATGCTTGGCTTTACATATATTAGCTGCAGGGACCTTTCAGTGACCTGCTAATGGACACAGTGAATATGTCTCAGTCACCTGCCTCAAGAATACTCCATCAGTTTCTTGATGCCATACTTCAGCATGTGAGAGAGTATATGTAGTTCCCACATACTACAGAGGAGTGAGAGCCAACAACATGAGAGATTTGTATGGCATAGCCCATTTCCCTGGAGTCTTAGACTGTACCCATATTGAAATAAAAGCACCATCTGATGAACTGGGAAGGATGTACATGAAATGTCAAGGTTACCACTCCATTGTCTACCAAGTGGTCTGTAATGTAGCAGGTTCATAGGTTCATAGGTTCATACTAGGCTATCTGCCCTAGGGCATTTATAAGCCTAGCCAGAGTATGTTTGGCTTTCGCCACCCATTTTAAATTAATTTTGCTATGCCCTTTTTCGAGGTTAGTATACTGTGCCTCTGTCTAACAGTGACACAGAAGTGATACCCGGGGTAAACCTATGATCTCCCATCCACTCATCAAGATTCCTCTTGAAGAGAGTCAATGAAGGACTCTGCCTAACCTGGACTGGGATTTTATTCCATAGTGAAGGGAGCCTCTGGGTTATGAATCTGTCCCTCCGGCATGTCCTATTTATTTCAGTGCTGAGGTTCAAGTCTCTTGAGCGTGTAGCTCGATGGGATTTGGATTTTTTGAGGTGCAGCATGTCCCTTAATTCTGGGTTGGACATGGCCTTATACATCAGGCAGTTTCTTTAACCGGGCAGCATATGGCATCTGTTTGAGCCCTTTGATCCTCTTGGTGAGGTACTTTTGGGGTCTTTCCAGTTGCTGCAGGTGTTTGGTAAGGTACATCCCAAAAGGGGCATTGTACTCGATTATGGGCCTGATGAGGGATGAGTAAAGAGGCACGATGACCTCCCCTAATCTAGATGTGAATCCCTTCATGATTAGGTGGGCTATATAAAATGTTTTTCTAACCACTTTGGCCACGTGGTTGTCAAATGAGAGATTGCTATCAACTTGGGTCCCCAGGTCCCTAATTACTTCTTCTGTACTTAATGGATTACCACCTATGTGGTAATTTGTGGGCACTTTGTTTTTGCCAAAGGGGATGACTGTACACTTTTTGGCGTTTAGCTTGAGGCCATGGCTCTGGCACCAGTTGTCTGTTTCTATGAGGCCCTTTTGGAGGATGCTTGTGTCGGCTGGAGAGTCGATTATGGCGCCCAGTTTGCAGTCATCTGCGAACTTGGTCAGCCACAGTCCTTCCATGTTGGCCTGTACCTCCGAGAAATATATACCAAACAAGAGAGGTCCCAGGACTGAGCCTTGTGGGATGCCACTTGTAACTGGTTTGGAGTCTGACATGGCTCCAGCAATTCTAACCATGTGGGTTCTGTCCTTGAGCCAGTTTGCAACCCATCTAGTGACATAGGGGTTTATATTTAAGCTGGTGAGCTTATCTATAATGCCCGAGTGGGGTATTGTATCGAAGGCTTTTGCGAGGTCCAGATAGGCTGTGTGGACCACCTTCCCTTCGTCAATGGCCTTGTTGACTGTTTCAAAGAAGTCAACCAGGTTTAAGAGGCAGGATCTGCCCTTAACAAAGCCAAACTGGGTAGGATCCAGTTTCTGTAGGTCCCCAATATCTTTATTTATGAGGTCCATGATGATACTTTCCATAGCTTTGCAGAACAAGCTAGTCAGGCTTATGGGGTGATAGTTTCCAGGGTCCGTTGAGGCACCGCCTTTGTGGAGAGGGACCACTGTTGCTGTACGCCACTCTTTGGGTACATATCCTGTAGTAAGGCTGAGATTGAACAGTAGTTTTATGTTTGGGTTTAGCTCTTCTTGGAGTTCATGTAGGACGCAGCCTGGGACACCGTCTGGTCCCATCGATGCTGTGTTTTTTTGCTTTGGAGAGGGCGGCTCCCACCTGAGCATCTGAGATGTCAGGGGGGCAGCACTCTGCTGGGATAGATATTTGCCTTTTTGGTGGGGAGGGGGGGGAGAGGTTTATCATCTAAAATGTGTGTACAGGCCACCCAAGTAGTTATCACAACTTCCAAGTATGGCACAGCCGTGACTTATACCAATGTTTTGCAAGGGAAGACTTACTCTAAGATCATCTTGTTGGTGATGCAAGATATGCCCGGAACCCTGGTTCATGACATCCATAAGAAATCCACAAAATCAAACAGAGCAGAGGTACAACCATGCCCAATAACAAACAAGCAAACAAACAAGAACATTATTGAGTGTGTGTTTGGGCTGATGAAGGCACACATTCACAGTCTAGATTCATCCTCTGGTATCCTACAGTATAACTATGGGATGTGTGCAATGTATGAAGTACTTATAGCAGCATGGTCTCTTCCAGGAGTAGCAGCACCCAGAGACACTAGGCAGTGGACACCAAGTCAGATGAGGAGTCTATGGAGGAGCCAGCAACAGGGATAATTGTTCCAAACAGAGGTGAGTACTGTATGCCGTGAGACCGGCAAAGAGGCAGCAGCTTGCACATAGCTTCAGAGCATAGCAGAGAAGAGTAAAGCTGATACATTACCAGCAAGCAAAAACAAACACCAGGCTGTGCTTACTTCTAAATAAGATAGCCATGCTGTGCATCAGACATCGGCAACCCATGTAACAATATATGAAGGGCAGGGCACAGTTATCATTTGCATAGGTGGCAAAAGGGCACATGTATGGGTGTCTTTTACAGAGAAATGTGTGAGTGCTGAAGATTATTAAAGTAACATGTGCTGTTGTGTCTATTGTCTTTCAGTGGAAGGAGCAGGGTTAGTATAAAAGACTTTCTGATGGGCCATTGTCAATGGACGTTTATGTGTGTGTGTGTTGGTGTTTGTGTGTGTGTGTGTGTGTGTGTGTGTGTGTGTGTGTGTGTGTGTGTGTGTGTGTGTGTGTGTGTGTGCGATGTACTGGGGGTTGTGAAGGTGTAAGTGTGGGTCTGCTGGGCCACAGCCTCCACAGTCATTGCAGCACTGGAGCTCTATGAATTGGACAAGTCCAAAATATGCATGGCAGAGGTTTGAGCATCCTTTGCACACAGTCCATGACAGCTGGCCCTACCAGGAGTTGTACAGACTGTACCACAGCCCTGGCTAGGTACTGGTCTGCTATAAGACATGACACTGCCATGACTGCGACAACCACATAGTTGACCATTCCTGGATTTAGACAACTCCACAACAGATATAGCCATGGAAGTGTTAGCTCTGCAAGAGTATGACTTTGGGCCTCCATGGCCATAATAGCTATGACTTGTGGAAGTAGTGGTAGACCAGCTTTGTGGACAGTGCATCAGCCTGGTAGGTGAGATTGAGAAGATATGGTATGTGTGTTTCAGTATGTGAATTAATCTGTCCAAAAAAAATCACACATATGGGACATGCACTTCAGTGGGTCGTCTTGCACATTCTGAACCACCCTCACTAACTTTGCCATAGTTGTGGCTATGGATGTGTGTATATTACCACAGCCATGGGCAGAGTTAGTGAGGGTGATCAAATGAGTCATCTGGCACACCCTGGATCACCCTCATTAACTCTACCATGGCTGTGGTAATGCTAGCTTGTATCTCCATAATGAGCCTGCATATGTGTTGGGTTGTGGCCACTGACACACCATGTTGAGGTGCCATTGCTTCTGAGAGAGGCCATAAACTCTTTCATCAATGTGAGAGGTAGCTCACTCAATGGTTACCCCTCACCAGTTGACCTCCCTTCTCTTGCCAGGTGTTGACCTCTTAGTTCATCCCTGCAAGGCACCATCTGATAACTACAGTCATGTTACCAACTGTATTAATGTCTGCCATCACATCATGCCAGGCACAATCCCAGTAAATCTGGTCATCAGCATACAAATCAAAGAGCCATCGTCCATAATGATGGAGGGCCTGGAAAAGCTCTTCATTCTCTGCATCACAGAATTTTCACCTACATATTGTCTTTTCATCAGAGTCTGCAGTGTGCTTTGGCTTCCCATATATTTTAAGCTTTACTCTGTAAACATGGAATACAGTGGAATTAACTGCCTTGTTTCAGAGTGGCCTTGCCAAATACCTATATGACTAATCTCCCCCTTGCCCATATTGTATGCTGTCTGTGCTCCTGACAGTTATATATATGTGTCCATACCAGAGCTGCAGCTGGCTCATTTGGTGCCCAGTGCCACTCCACAATCATAGCACCCCCAACACTAGCCCTACTCTCTTATGCGTAATGTGAGAGCAAAAAAAAATTCCTTCCATAACCTGGCAATCCTCCTCTCATAAGGAGAAGTGACATGCCTTAATGCCCTATATCCTCATGCTGTACATGACAGCAAAAAAAAGAGTCACTTCAACAATCTGGAGTTCCTTTCTTCTAGGAGGAGCACAAGTCCCTAATGCCCTTTTGGTCTACTGTTCCTCACATTTGCATGCATAGAAAAAAATAAAAAATTGAAGTACCAATAGCATCCCTAACATATTATGTCAAAAGTGGCTGCTCACTTTTCCCACTTTACCTATGCAAATGTCCCCCACCAAACAATACATTGCCGTTGACCAAGGTGATAGGACTTTTCTTTCTCAGAGTCAAAAAGATTTTTGCAAATGAAATGTATATGTAATACATGCAGCACACAATTTTTTAAATTAAAAACTGTATTACAAGACCAGCCAGAAAGTGTTGAACTGTGGTGTGAATATGTTCTGAGGGGTGCTTTTCCAGTTACACTTTACAGTCCTTCAGTCCAGATTTCCATATTGGCTATAAACTGATTTCAGCTCTTTCAGTGTGAAAACACAAAATGAAAAAAATGGTCTTTGAAACTGTCATTTTGGATAAAATTTAGTCACTGACTAGTAATGCCATTGGCTGGATGCCAACAAAGAATACATTTGGATAACCTAAGAGAAAATCATCCAGAAAACTCTAAATGGGAAGAATCCTGCAGCTGCTTAGAAACAAATCAAGTTTCTTCTTTAGTACACTAGATACCTTCCAGTAATATGAAGGAAGAAATTAATCAAATGTACTCATATATGTTTAAAATAAATGAAACACTGAAGGAATATAGTAACTAAAATAACAAAAAGGTTGGAAAATAGAAGAAACCTTAACTAGCTATTCAGATGAATTGATAAAACTGCAAAAATCAGAAGCTGAAAAGAAGAAAAGGCTGGATGAGTATGAGGCTTGTCAAAAACAGCTGTTTCAAAAAACAGTAAAGTTACAAGACAGAGCACATAGAGAAAACCTGAGATTCTGCTGTACAAGGTAAACTAGAATGAACAAACTTTATTAATTTTATGAAAGTACAAATAAGCAACTGGACTGGTTTTCCTTGCCAAGATTTGTTAACTGAAAGGGCACACTCATGGTTCACACTTGGCCTTGTGAAAGCAGCCAAGAACTATATTAGCAATGGTGCGATCATACTAGAAGAAAGAATTGATCCTGACAAAACTGTGGCAGAAAGGAAAAGTATTAAAAATTAGACACATCAGAGTGTTTGTGGAAAATGATTATTTGCTATACACCAGACAGAAGATAATCAGGTTTATCCCAGCAATCAGGGAATGTCAAGAGAGAAGTGTGACATTCAGAGATGCTATATCTAGCTGTCTTCAGTATATTTTCCTGCAAGATCAAAGACAACTTTTGATAGAGTGCCAGCAAGCAAAATGTGATTCTACTTCTCATTCTGACCACAAAGCTCTTTCAGAGACTTTTCCAGTGAAACCGTTTCCATTGTTCCACTAGAAATGCTTGAGAGACAGAAAAAGCACAGGAAATACTGGAGCTGACTAAACATATCAGGAGTACCTTAGACTTGAACCAGAAATACTGGTGTTGAAGTGATCAGAAGACTACCAGTATTGAAATTAAATAATAAATAGGAGATCATAAAACATCAATCTCACTGAATATATGAAAAGACATGAAATGTGGCTTTGCAAGAAAAAGTGGTTGAGAAAGACTGGAATTTTGCTGACTTTGTTAAACTCTGAGATAAACTGTAGGGCATAGATCTCACACTTTATGTCATTAATGTATAGAAGAACACTGAAAGGTTTTGTTGAAGTAGCTCTAAGTAAACCAATTTTTGGTCCTGCAGATATATGTGTAAAAAACATGATACAAATTGCATATTATATTGTAAAGCAGTTTTGCCTAGTGTGCAGCCATGGCTATTTTAAATGTGAGGATGGGGGAGTATTATCAGTTTTTGCTGTATATATTAAAGATGTTAAAGCAAACAAGTACTTTTGTAGTTGTAATATGTGCTAGTGCAATACTGAAACAGGATAAGAAAGGCTGGTCAGATGCAAATTAAAATTAATATATTGTTATGATTTTGGGCTATTGGATTGGGGTGGGAAGTAAAAGTATATTGTTATGTGTAGAATTAGGATAATGATGTCCCTTGTTGTTACAAGGATGGACACCTAGAGTTATGTCCTTAGTTTAATCTATATACAATGGTTTTAAGAAAATATTCTTGAAAAATAAGACAAATGACAAAATGCATGAGAAATTGTAGCTTCCTGACATTTGCAAAGTTATTTGATTGTTTTTTATATATATATATAATTAGCAAATGCTTTCAGTGTGAGACATGAAGGCTACAGGTGCAGGCAGTTGCCAGGGTAAGTCTATACACTGTGTTCTGGGTGAAATTTATAAAGATTCTTTCATGCATTTACAAAATTCTTAGCTT
The DNA here is from genome assembly GCF_019279795.1 of Protopterus annectens. NCBI lineage: Eukaryota > Metazoa > Chordata > Ceratodontiformes > Protopteridae > Protopterus > Protopterus annectens. The sequence goes on from NC_056751.1 coordinate 395,862,375, forward strand.
TTTTCTTACTGCTGACTGCTTTTACTTGGTGAGGAACTGTCTGATGGTGCAATTTTTCTTCGGCATTCTGAACACTCTTTGCTGAAAGAAATGTGACATTTAAAGGTAGAGTGGCAAGCATTTCAGTAATATATAAAGTCTGAACCTGTAGGAAATTAATAAGAAGTAGTAGCATCCATAGCAGCCTTGATAATTTAATGAATTTAATAGAACATTGCATAATTTAGTTTATTTATTTAATAGTAGCCAGTGTACTTTTTCTTAAGGTTAAAAGTTAATGTTTATTGGAAGCATGTAAACTGTTTTCACATCTGGGAGGGGAATAGAGATAACAAAAGAACAGATAGTCTATGTAAGTGAGAACATGTAACATATGCTTTAGCATGGGTTAATTTTAGATTAGATGGTGCCTATGGGTGGAATTATTAATTTGGTGCAACTGCTACTTTTTGGAGGTGTAAATTCATTGTTTAAAATGTACATAGTTGGATATGTTTGTTCTACGTTAAAATGGGGTGTGAGTTCTGAATATATATTTAGTTTTTGAGTGCTTTCTTTGAAACATAAAGTTTTGAAAAATGTAGCATAGGTTCAAATGGATAGAGAAGAAGCAATTGCTTAAAAGATCAGCCTGCCAAACAACATGTACATGTACACATTCAAAAGAAATGTCAAGTGTAATTGGTGGAAGTAATAGCTTTTTATCACAATGGCTACTCTTTACATATTATCATGGAATGTAAATGACCTTACAGGTATAGACAAAAAGCAAAGATCATTGAATTATATTAAGAAATGTAGGGTGCAGATAGTAATGTTGCAGTAGACACATCTGAATAGAAATGAACATGTGAATTTGACAAAAAAACAATTTCAGAATGGACATTTAACATAATATCAAGGACGAGGGAAAAGGGAAATAATAATACTGATTGCTTGAGGGGCTCCAGTAGCAATAGAGGAGGAGAAATGAAAAATAGAAATGGTAGATTTGTGGTAGTAAGTGGTTATTGACAAGGGAGGTGGATGATACTGGCATTTATTTACATTCCACCAAAACTGATATTATTGAACTTAACAAATTTCAGCAGAGAATGCTGTTTATGGGCGAGGACTGGAACTTGATCTCCAATTGTGAGGATGCATCATGAAGAACTAGAAGGGAAAATGTAGCTTAAGAGGTAAGATGTCTGTAGAAATATATGAATATATTTGGTATCGAATATGTGAATTTAGCAGAAGGAAATCAGAAAGAATTTACATATTATTCCCCAAGGAACAATAACTAGGCTAAACTGGATAGAACTTATATTTCATAGAAGCATGCATATTTAATTAAAGTGTTGGCACACATCCAATAATTATAGATCATACACCATGAAAAACTAAGATGCAGGACAATGAAGTAAAATGAGACACTTGTGCTTTCATAAGCAGCAGAAATGATTCAAGAGTATTAGAGAATATAGATATTTCTTCATAAGGGATAGCTAGTGAATGGGTTTCAATGAAAATGTTTAAAACAGAGAACAAATACAAGAGAAAGGAATATGAAAAAGAAGGAATAGTGATTATTTATGAGGCTGATAAAAGTTAAAAGTATTTTAGAATAAGGGGAAGCTGGCATAACAAGGATGAGAGCAACTGCAGACTGCTAAAGAGAAAATAAGGGAGTATTTGGATAATATACACAACTTTAGAAAGGTTGCTGTTAAGCAACTATTTCTGATAACAATTCCATAGTACAGATGATGTTAGTCTTACTTAGGTAAAATAAAGTAGAAGGGGATGTTACCAAACCAAGGGAGCCTACAACAATCAAACATTCTTTAGAGGCATTAGAGATATTTTGGAAATTGTATGAAAATTTATGTAAAGCAAAGGAATGTTTAAACCAAGTAAAGATACAAATGGAAATATGTATGGAAGACTTCATTATGGCAAGGTTAGAGAAATATGAAGCTCAACAATTAATAGATATGATAGGAAAGGATGAGATAAAACAATGATGCATAACCAATCAACAGAGAAATCTCTAGGAACAGATGATGTTCATGTGGGAGTTTTGAAGTTAAGAGAGAAAAAAGTCATAACGATTTTGAAGGTTTTGTTCAATAACATTTTAAAAGTGGAGGGGCAACAGCATCTTAGAAAGAAGCTGTGACTGCTGTATTACCCACAGAGGGTGAATACCTACCTTCATATAGACCTATTTCAATTTTAAACCATGATTATAAAGTGAAAAAAATAATAATAGGGTTATTTAGGGCATATTAGAATTAAGATAGAAGGGTCATTCTCTTGTGTTTGAACAGAAGAGCCAGGCAGAAGAGTTGTCTTTATCCTTTATTTGCTTTATATCTAGAGCCATAGCAAAATAAATAAAGGAGTAAAAATTTCAATGAATAACTGGTATGATAATCAATAAAAATTATCTTTATTTGCAGATGATATTACGTTGTACTTGATAAAGTCAGGAAAAAACATTTCATTGTTGTGGAATATTTAGAGATGGTTTTAAGTCTTTTCAGGATATAAAATTAATGAAGATAAAACAAAGGCTGTAGTAGTAAACTATGTACCCACACACGAACTGGTTCAGCAATGTACGTATTTATGGGGACATGATAATGTATTTAAGTTTATGAATTAAAAAGGATCTTGATATGCCAGCTAAGGATATGTGGGAAGAGACAAAAGATAATGAAAAAAAAAAAACAGAGAAACTGGAAGATCTTCATTAAATATATGGCTAGTAAGATACACACAGTGAAAATGTTTTAAGTCCCTTTAGTTTTGTATACAGATCAGGTATATTTTTATCAACAAGAGGGGAAGTTGTGGGTAATAATTAATGAAGAGTTTAAGGAATTATTTGGGAGGGGAAGAAGGAAAACGTTAGGCAGGATAATCCTCCCCACAGAACCAAGTGTTTTAGTATTACCTGTTTTCAACTGATACTTTAGAGTTAAACATCTTAAGGTCTATATATATATATATATATATATATATATATATATATATATATATATATATATATATATCAGAAGCAGATACAAATCAAAGTACAAAAGGATGGTGATGAAATAGGGGGGGTTGAGAAATAAGAAGAGAGTAGGATTGTGGATGCAGATCCTTAAGGAAAATAGCAACATCCATATAGAATATTATATTTATAAAGTTGCAGAAAGTATTCTAAGAACTAAGTCAACATGAGAGTGGAGAACGATTTTGCTAGCACAGATGACTCCAGGTAGGGATATAGAGAAAAGGCAAGAGGGGGTGTAATTTACTGGAGAAAATTGGAAAAAAAGAACCAATGTATTAAGCACAGACAGGTAGAGAGGAAAATGTAACTGAATGGGATGAGGCCAAGCAGAAGTTTGGACTGCAGGTTAGAGACTTCCTTCCTACCAAGGATTAATAACAGTGTATAGGCAAACAGAAAGGGCTAGATGACTGCTAAGTGAAAGATCAGCTCTGGTAGAGTTTTTAGCCAAGGCTAGAACAGAAGCTGCTTTTAAAAAGGGGGATAATTAGTATGGCATATAAAATATTGCATGATAACTAAAATAATCAATCAGAGGAGGTCAGAAAAGATTAGAAAGAGAGACTGGAAAGGCAATGCAGAAGGGAAAAATGTAAGGACATCTGCATGGTTCCCAAGTATGCAACAAAGTCCAGAAGGTTTAGAATTTCCACTTGGAAGTGTTTGTATGTGTGTTTTTAAACCCCAAGCACTCATAACAGAATTCTTCCTTAAATAGATAGCAAATGCTGGAGGTGTGATAAAAAAGAAAGAGATAAACGAGAATACATTTTTGTGAGTATAATAAGTTGGATGATTTTAAAAATTCCCTACAGAGTGCTCTGTCAAAAGTGTTAGGGGAGCAAATGGCTATAACTAAGGAAATGATTCTTTTGAGCTGGGACACATGATCTGAATTGCCTGTCATAGTAAGGCCTTACTAAGTTTGATGGTATTGGTTGCCAAAAAAAACAACTACTAGAAAATCGAAATAAAAATCTAAACCAATTGTAATTTAAATACTGAATATTGTAAAGGAAATAAAAGAACTAGAGGTGTGATCTTTAGAAAGGGGAAGGAGCAAATTACATAGAAATAAATGGAATTTGTGGGATCAATACATATAGAATAATGTTTAGGAGGAGGACTGAGGTTTAAGGGAAGGCATGAATTTTCCAATTGATGGAATGTTTTGCAAATTAATAATTGTTAAAAAGAAGGAAAACATATGTAATGTGCTCAGGAGCTCTTTTCGTTGATTACCAAAGTTTTTGATCTTACTGACTACTTCCTGCTTCTTCATTCCCTCCAAGAAATTGGGGTTAGCCCCAACACTATTACAAGGTTTCAAAATTTCTTAACAATACATATTTCAGAGTAAAAATAGGTTCATCCATATCACCTTCAGCACCCCTTACCAGACAAGTGCCCCAGGAATCCATATTCACCCCACTGTTGTTTTCAGTCTTTATTTACAAACTATCCTCCAACGTCCCTAACCTTCCTATCACTCTTTATGCAGATGACATGGTTATCCTTTGATCCAATCCCTTACATTCAACTATTCAAACCAGGATGAGGACACTGTTGTGTAATTTGGGAACTGTACCATGTTATAATTGTTCAAGTTGTAAGAATATAAATAAAGATGTAAGTTTTACACATCCTATTATGATTAAGATATATAAGATTAGCTGCTATGCTAACTGTAATATGAGTAATATTGTTTATCTTGCCACTTGCAAAATATGTCCAGCATTTTATGTAGGCAAATCTAACAGAAAGCTGAAGGCGAGAATGGTAGAGCACAAATCTGATATTAATAGGGAAGTTATGACTAATGCATTAGCTCAGCACTTTAAGGAGTGTGGGGATGGTCATTATTTTACTTTTAGAGTTTCGGATATAGTTTTGAGATCTGTAAGGGTTGGTGATTTAAATAATAGATTAGAGATGAAGGAATACGAATGGATATTACTTTTGACTGCTGATCGCCCCCCTGCTTAAACAAAATGATTTCTATAAAACCTGTTTTGAAATTTAAGCAAATTTGCTTGAGATGATGTTTTAATAATGTTTTAATAACGTTTTGGATTTTATTGGCTATGTGGTATCATGTGATTATTTAATGGTTGATATTTAAATGTGTTCTTGTTTTGATTTGTCATACTGATGAAGGATTTTATCCAAAAGCTGTATTATTAAAACTTTTGACGCTGTGATTTCACATTGGTTTGTTTTTGCTATATTCACATTTTTTCTCAGACCTCACATTACTATGTCTTGGACTACTGATCCCAGGTGGTTTGTCCAAGTAGCTCATCATGTTAATTCTCTGCCTTTCAGAATACAGGTGATGATGGCTTTGGGTGCAGATCCCTCTCTCACTTGTCAATGCATTACTAAATTGAGAAATGTGTTTGCTGTTCATTCAAGTATATTAGGTGAGTAAATCATGCTAAGATACAAATCAGCATCATTTTTTCATTCTACTTACTTCTCTTTCTCTCACCATCTTTGTTGCTATCATTTCTATTATATATATTTATATTGTTTATTAATTTGTCTCCCTACATTTATTTTACTGTTATGTGCAGCAGCATCACAACCTGCACCCATTCCAAAGGCAAGGTCTATTGGTCCCCTCAGGTGGATGCAGCAGCAGAACAACCTCCACCACAACCACCTCCTGAAGAACCCACAACTTCTAGATCTCAGCTTCCCATAGTCACTTCCTCACCTCCTGCCCTAACTGCACCTTTCGTTGTAAGTAGTCCTTTGCCAGATGCTGGGACTAATTACCCACCAGTAGTTATGCCAGTGGAGGTGACACCTTCATCACACATTAGCAGATGGAAGACTTTGTGGGAGTGATAATCGACAGGAGGTTAACCTATCCTATCCCCATCCTTTTGTTTCCTTCCCTTTTGTATCAGTGCCCACCCATGTTGATTGTATAATCCTCTCACCATTGTGTTACCCCTTATTCATTGTGTTACCACACCTCCTGTCAGTCTTGGCTGTCTTCTCCTGATACATAACCTAACCCTCTTACCTTCCTCTTACTTCCCTTACTTCCTTCCTCAACTTGCCTTCTTTTTATGCATGAAACATGGATGCCTGTCTTGCAAAAAAATATTTATCCCAGCTTTCCCATCGCCATTCTGTTCATTCTTTATTTGTTTATCTGGTCATTACCAACATGGGAAATCGATGCTCCACACCTATGGTCACCCCCTCATTGGTCAGGTCTGACCATAAGCCAGTCACCCTTGACATCCACATCCCACCCCCATCCCCCATATACTGAACTTAAGGAAGCCTCCGTAAAAAACTTCTCCAAAGCCAACTTCATGCTACTCAAGTCAGAAGTGACAAACTTCATGACACCCATGCAGACAGGAACTGAAAGTTCGACTGATGAATCCTACAGTAAGGCACTGTATGAGTACATCCACTCTTGCATGAATTGTGCCATCCCCAATAGAACCTCCAAAAAAAGGAAGCCAATCTGGTGGTCCCTTGCCATAAACAAACTTTACAACAAAAGGAAGAAATTGTTGCAGAAAAGAGGAAAATCCCAGGATGCAAAGAACTCCCTTAACAGCCTCAGTAAGAAGCTGAGATCCCTCATAACATCCTCCAAAGCTAGTTACGAAAATAAAATTGCCAAAGATTCCAAAGACAACCACAAGGCGTTCTATAGCTATGTCAAGAATCTAAACAGCAATGCTCAGATCTGCTCTGAGCTACAACAGAATGGCATTAAATATACTGATCCCAAGGATATTGCCAATATCTTGGCAGATCGATTCAGTGCAAACTTCACCCCCCTCTCACCCAATAAAGGGCCCATCTCAATAACAAAAGATTGCCAAATTCCGGTAATAACGGCCATGCAGGTAAAAACGCACTCTACAAAGCTAAGAATACAACATTCATGGGACCAGAAGACATTCCAGGCTGTGTACTACATGAACTACAAAATGAACTGGCACCTCACCTAAGTGTCATGTTTAATTATAGCCTCACCTCAGGCTTCGTGCCCACTGAGTGGCGCACAGCTACAGTTATCCCATTCCACAAGGAGGGATACACCTTGGATCCCAGGAACTACCGCCCCATCAGTCTTACGAGCTTGATCTGCAATGCCATGGAACTTATAAACAAAGACATTGGCAACCTTCAAACACTGGACCCCATGCAGTTTGGGTTCGTGAAGGGCCGATCTTGTCTCCTGAACCTGATTGACTTCTATGAATCAGTCTCTAGAGCTGTGGACAAGGGTAAGGTGGTCCACACAGCCCATCTGGACCTCGACAAGGCCTTCAACACCATCCCCCACTCTGGAATCATAGATAAACCTACTAAGATTGGCATTAATCCCTATGTCACTCAATGGGTTGCCAACTGGCTTACTGACAAAACCCACACTGTAAAATTAGCCGACTCCAAATCCAGCTCCAGACAAGTGACAAGTGGTGTACCTCAGAGTTCAGTCCTGGGACCGCTCTTGTTTGGCATCTACTTCTATCAAGTACAAGCCAACACTAAGGGACTCTGGCTAACAAAGTTCACAGATGACTGCAAACTGAGAGCCATTATTAAATCCCCAAATGATGTGGATATTCTACAGAAGGGCCTTACAGAAACATATGCTTGGTGCCAGAGTCATGGGCTCAAGCTCAATGCCAAGAAATGTATAGTTATCCCCTTTGGGAAAAAACATGTACCAGTAAATTACCACATAGGTGGCAGTACACTAAACACTGAAAGTGTGATAAGAGACTTAGGGACACAGGTGGACAGTGGTCTCACCTTTGATAACCACATCACCACAACAGTCAGAAAATCCTTCAGTGTGGCACACCTCATCACTAAGGGCTTTTCATCCAGAAAAATGGAGGTCATTGTCCCACTGTACTCATCCCTGATTAGACCCATTATAGAATGCAATGCCCCATTTGGTATGTACCTCTCAAGACATCTGCAACAACTGGAAAGGCCGCAGAAATACCTCACTAAAAGAATCACAGGCCTAAAGCAGATGCCCTATGCTGACCGTCTAAAAAAACTCCACCTATATTCTGTCACTTATCGTCTACTCAGAGGCAATCTCTGCTTAACATGCAAGGCATGTCAAACCCAGAGCTGTTGGACATGCTACACTTAAAGAAATCCCAATCCCTCAGAGACACACACTCCAGTGATATAAACCTTATAATCACAATGAACAAAACATGTTGGAGGGATAGGTTCCTGACACAGAGACTCCCCAGACTCTGGAATAGACTGCCCATACATGTCAAACAGAGCACCTCTTTGGCCCTCTTCAAAAGGAACCTTTATGACTGGATGGGAGATAGTAAATTCACCCCGGGGATCATGTCAGTCACCCTGCGAGACAGGAGTCCAGGGAATTAAATACTGTGGGAAGAAATAGCCATGGAATTCTTATGGCTAGGCTTGTATAGGCCCTAGGGTCAATAGCCTAGTACCAACCTATGAACTTTTTATGTTCTATCCCCTGTTTGCTTCCCATTCCATCTCTTTTCTATACTCCCATTTCCACCCTTTAACCTAGTCAAAAAATAAACACACCTTGCTCAGGCCCTTTTAAGGCCTCCAAATCACTTCTTTTTCTTGCTGTTACTGTGCACAGGATATTGTGCAGAGCACATCAGAGGCACAGAAACTGAACACTGCTTCTGCTTATCACATAGCAACAGACTAGGCTGTCATAATTCACATCTCCAGTTGTTATGTGCAACCAGTATCATGCACTTCTTATAGGTTCATAGCTGTGTACTATGCTAATGGCCCTGGAGCCTTTACAAGCTGAGCTCATAGGTTACCCTGGCTTCATGCCACCCGACCTTAGTTCCCAGTGCCTGTGATGAGTAGAGCCACTGGAGTGATTCCCGGGGTGAATTTTCCATTTCCCATCCACTCAAGATTTCTCTTGAAGAGGGCCAGTGGCTTTTTCCACCACCAGTCACGCTAAAGGTGTGAGCATCACTGCTCAGAAGTTGACACAGACTAAATCAGTTGTGGCTGCAAATTTTGAAGCATTTCTTTTTGCAAACTACTGCCCTGCCAACTATGGTTTTGGAAAAGGTGGCTAGATCCAAAAAGTGGTGTCCTGAGGAATCCTTGTTGTCTCTTTTTATTCCCTTATTCTGGAAGTGTATGACACACAATTACTCTGTTTCCCAAATGGATTTCTCTGAATGCTGCTGTAGCTCATCATGTAAATAAGGTGCTTTTTGATGCATGTAGCTTGTGGATTCAAGTCCCCAAGAAGTTGCATGTTGTTGTCTCTTTCATTCTGCAAGTGTGTGACTCGTCATTTCTGTGTGTTGCCCTGAAGGCTTCTATTGGACTGCTGCTGTATCCCAGCATGTAAATGAAGTCTGTTTGATATTTCAGTTGTGGGTTCAAGTCCCCTAGGGGTTGCATATAAGCAGATTGTTGTTACAGCAGGTTGGTTGTTATATGACCTTTGCATTGTAGCACAGGGGACTGTGATGATGCTGTATCTGCATTTTTCACTGTATTTATACTTTTCTCTCCTCATTGCCTTTTTCGCTATATTTTCCATAATATACATTTTTATTCTCCTCATTTACATTATATGCAGCAGCATCCAGACCAGCACCCTTTTACCATCCAAACCTGTTGCACCACTACCAGTGTCTACGACATACAGACATCACCACAGTCAGTGGTTTCCCCAGCTTCTACAGTCAGCACCAACCAGCAGCACCGGAGATGGCCACTACCACTATCCCTGCTCAGGAAGGTGTTGCAATACTACCTGCATCAAGTAGCAGCAGCAGTGGAGGTGACACATATGTGACCCAGTGGTAGTTAAATGACATAGTTGGGGACATTTTTGTTAAGCATCTGGATGCCTGAATCCTCTGGCTTGAGACTCCACTCTGGCAACTAGTGGAGTTGTGTCCCTGTTGTGCACTAGCATTAACATCAGAGCCAGGGCCTGGTGTTGAAGGAGTCCATGGAGGGGAATAATCTCCCATTGGGTTGCGGCCAGCAGGGAGTGTGGCTGTGTACCCTATCCTATCCCCCATTCTGGTGTTCCTCTCCATTTTGTGTCTACACCCATCCCTGTTGGTTGTACAATCCTCCCAATAGCCATTGTCTTTCTTCTCTGTGTCTGATGCCTCCTTCTCCATTGCCCTCCACATCCCTGATTATGTTAGCACCCCCCTGTCAGTCTCATCTGTGTTATGTTTGTACTGATACCTACCCTAACCCTCATACCTTCCTCTTACTATCCTCTGCAGTATCTATATATATATATATATATATATATATATATATATATATACATATATATATATATATATATATATATATATATATATATCAAAAAAAGATCAGCACACAACCTGCATGGTTTTTTAAAGCTGTTACACAGCTTCTTTTTTGTGCCACTGCTATGCGAACAAGATCACACAGACCACCACTGAGGTGTATGAATGACAGATGAGCAGTACTGTTACTCGTACTTCCCTGTAGCCACACTATAATCCCTCCCACTCTTTAGACAGTCTTCATTGCAGCAGTGAGAGGAATATTTAATGAGCTGTTGGTCATGCACTCTTGCCTGGCCACATTAATTTTTAATGAGCATTGGAACTCATAGCATAAATACAGTAAACAAAGGAAGATTGGCCAAGATTGTGCCTGCACTGTTTATGAATCCCAGCGATATTGCAGTATAAAACATAACTTATCCTCTTCTTTTCAGTTCTTCTGCACACTTTCATTCTCGTTTGATACAGATTTCTTCAACTATCTAACAAGTAACATCAGGTTGTGTATGGACCTCTCAACTGGTCATATTTTTCAAAATGTTTTTGCCTCATATTTTTGGCATGTTCTTCATAAAATTTCTGGGTTTCTAACAAATCATTGGTGACTAAAGTTACTAAATAATGATAAATGTTTAAGTTTCAGTTTTTATATGCTTCATGGAATGCATGGTAAAGCAAACATGTTAGCCTAGCAACTTTCTAAGTTTATAAGAGCAGTAATTAAAATCTCTCCTCGATATTGGGCCTTTGTCTCCCAATTGTTTTTGCCTTTGTCCAGGTTTCTTGAGCTAAGAGTTCATGATATATATCTGGGTGTCATACTTCTCAATGTTCAAATTTTTGTGCCTTTTTTTTTGTTCCTCATAAAATTTAAGGTTTTCTGAGAAATTAATGAGGATTGAATTCACTAAATAATGACATACATTTGAGTTTCAGACTTTTTATCCTTGAGAAAAAAATGCAAGACAAATCATTTTATTCTATCAACTTCTTAAGTTTATTAAGAACAATATTTAAAATCTGTACTTATTCATGGGCCTTTGCGCCCCCTCCCCACTATTTTAAGTTTTGTCCAGATTTCTTGTGCTATGAAGAGGTTGAGAGGTATGCTGGGTATGTTTTTGGCTCTGGGACAACAGCTTTGAGATTTTTTTTCTTCTTATGTCCTCTTTTTAATAATCCATGTCTAAAATCCATATGAAAAGCTTCAAAGTCCTCCTCATTCATACAGTTTCTTTTAATACATACAAATTATTTATCTGTATCTCTAATATATGAAGCAGATTCTTTGCCTTGCTCATGAATCACTTGATTCATGATTTTTCCATAGATAACAAACATTTAGTTAACATTGGACACAGCTGATTGCTCCACTGACTTAATGATATTTTTATGTGTTTTATATAACATATAAGATACTAGTATAATTGGTTTCATTGTGTAGATGTTTTACTTGTGTTCCTGTAACAAAATCCTGTTCTATACTACCAGCAATAGTACCAAAAAACTTTCTGGGTATTGCTGCTACAGGGTGTGCCTTAATATTTCATATTTCACTGCATTCTGTTAGAAAACTAGCTTAAAAATAAAAGGCCAAATGGTTGTTTAAACTTCACTAGGGGCATTTTAATGCATGGAAAAGCATTAGAGAAAACAAATTCTTTCTATCCTATCAGTAAAAGCCACAAAATAAAGCTGCTGTCATTTTTCCACTCACTAAGCAGCAAATAATTTGAAATGAGCATAAACAAAATTAAATCCTAAAACATTGTTTTGATTCCAGCCTGCCAATTGCTTAGCAGAAAAACTGGCATGTTCAAAGCAGGCATTCCATTGATAATAAAATGAAGGCCCCAGTTAAACCCTAGAAAATGCATTTACTGTAATAAACCAGAAAATCCATAACCTGACAGAACTGAGCCTCATTATCTTACCTAAGAACATATTTTTTCTTCTGTGCTACACACATAATGTGAGCAAGATTTCTTCTTCTTTATCAGCACTATCAAACTCATACCATACTTTGTAGGGCACTGCTGTTTCACTACCGTTCATGTAAATTTTGTATTACATTGCAAGAAGCAACACAACGTGACTCACACAGAAGTTAGTTTGTTTCTGCACAGCACCATATGTTTTAGTCTTTTCTGACAAGAACACACAATGGTTACCTACCCTGTTCAAAACAAGAAGAGGTTTCAGTCTAGCACTTAGTGCAGAGGATTAAGGCTATTAGCTGCTTCCTGTTGTCCAGAGTTTGATTCCCCTGACTTTCATTTGCCTACTGAGTTCTGAGCAAGCTACTTAAAGGAGAACTGTGTCCACAGACTGAAAAAAACCATGTTTATTTCATCAAGTCTTGATGTTTCCTACATTTTCACACTACTTTTGGACTCCATATACTTTTTTTATATCTTTTAAATGCAATTCCAGAGTCTGTCCACATGGGGGCCAGCATCTTGATTTTTAGTCTACCTCCAGGTATCCCACAATGCAGTGTTTGGCTTTAAAATATTACATCATAGCCCCTAAGCTCCTTTCAATGCATTGACTTTACATGTGTTTTCATCCATACCTTGCTTCGGTTTTAAATACCATTTCTAGCTTTTCAATGACTACTTAAAAGACAAACAGGGATAATCACACAGAACAGTATTCGCGGCACATGAACTTTGTCTCCTGCTGTGATCTATCAGTCACAACCGCAAACAGCTCAAATTTGTCACTTTGACAGATACGAAGGGGAGGTGGTTAGGGGGAGGGGAGATGAGTCTAAAGACTACAACTCAGGTATAACAAAAGAATGAAAATTGGCCACTTGGGAAAGAAAAAGAAGTAATAGGCACTGAGAATACTGTTCTGTGTGATTATCCCTGTTTGTCATTTAAGTAGTCATTGAAAAGTAAGAAATGGTGATTAAACCTGACTGACTGTAAGAAAGCAAGGTATACACAAAAACCATATGTAAAGTCAATGCATTTACCGGAGCTTAGGGGCTATGATGTAATATTTTAAAGCCAAACACTGCATTGTGGGATACCTAGAGGTAGACTAAAAATCAAGATGTCAGACTCCATGTGGGCAGGCTCTGGAATTGCATTTAAAAATATTGACTGTAGGAAACATCAAGATATGATGAAATAAACATGTTTTTTTCAGTCTGTGGTTGTGGTTTTCCTTTAACTGGACAGTACTCTCAGACAATTGGGAAACTGGGCTAGGTCCCTCAATGATCTCCATGATCACATGCTTGTTAGCCTGTATGATTCAGTGGATGGGAAGAATCTCTTTCTACATGTATAAATTTTGCAGTGTACCAAAATCTCAAGTGTCTCTGTTTTTCAGTGAGCCCTCAAATTCAGCCACTCTAACTGCTCAGATGACTATCTCTCTCTATCTTTCCTACCAACAAAGGTGCCAGATGGCGGTGCATAGTCAGTGAAATAGTGAACAACATGTGGAAGCATGTGGGCTACTACTTCACTAAGTATGTACCACTTACAGTTTTGGTACACTGCTGATACTCTTTACAAGTCCTCAACCTCACTAACAAGTCTGAACTGCATTATGGATCACAGCACTACTCTCCCATGTTTAACCAACTGCACTTCTTTTAAGCAGTTTTGCAATGTTAATACAAGTAACTCTTACAGGTAAGGCAACAAAGAACAAAGACTATGGTGTAGGTAAACCGGTCCTCCAAAAAATAAATCATACAATATCACAGTCAAAGGAGGCAGCGGAACACAGCAGTAAAATTCAAGAATTTAATCCCAGAACAAACAGTAGAACAAACAGTAAGCACTTTTGCAGCAGCAGCTGCTTCATCAGACAAATAAAGATCCAAACTGTAGCACTTTTAAACAGCAAAGCAGCCAATTAGCATGCAAAAACAATTAGGAATTAACAAGAGCCCTTAAAGCCACACTAGAAAATGCAGCTCAAAGCTCATTGTATAAATACAAAAACATTTCATTCATAAAAACATATAAAGCATTTCATTCAACAGCCAAAAAATGCAGCTTATTTTTTGGCTGTTGAATGAAATGCTTTATATGTTTTTATGAATGAAATGTTTTTGTATTTATACAATGAGCTTTGAGCTGCATTTTCTGGTGTGGCTTTAAGGGCTCTTGCTAATTCCTAATTGTTTTTGCATGCTAATTGGCTGCTTTGCTGTTTAAAAGTGCTACAGTTTGGATCTTTATTTGTCTGATGAAGCAGCTGCTGCTGCGAAAGTGCTTACTGTTTGTTCTACTGTTTGTTCTGGGATTAAATTCTTGAATTTTACTGTTGTGATCCGCTGCCACCTTTGACTGTGATATTGTAACTCTTACAGGTAAAGTAAAAAACTGCATTCATTATCTTATTAATTCAAATGGATATTAACAGTGGTCCTGTAATTTTGTACCTGAAGATGGTGACTTAGCTTATGCATGCATAGTGATACTTGGAAAATAAAACTGTAATGAGTGAGTATACACGAGTTATAGTAGCAGTAAAGCACAGTAAAAACTTTTCTGATATTCATAAAAGGATAAAATATTATGTTACTATAGATAAATATGCTACTGCCAGTAGTATATATATTTTTGCTTTTATTCTGAATACAAAATGTCTCATGTTTTAAGTCCTCCAGACGTGAATGCTGTATGCTGTGCACAATTGTTTCATTCAGCAGAGGCTTAGAACGGCATACCAAAATAAGTCTCACTTGCCAGTCTGAAATGCTCTAGAATCATTTCTTCAGTGGAGGTCAACAAAACAATGTTCTATGCTTGAAGGAAGGGGCAGGACTGCTTATGGGAAACACCCATGCAGGAAGTGAGGGATTACCAGTGCAGTCAGTCCATTGCATGTCCACTTCCACTCCATAAGATGAGCTTTTATGGGGAGTGATAGGCATAAGTAAAAGCCCTCTAACCACCTATGATGGCTGTCTGAATGAAAGGCTTTCTGAGATTACCATGGCTCAGGTGATGGGGAACGAATGGGCTGATTGTCCTGGCATGGACAGATAAGCGACAGACAGTGGGAGTAAAGAATGAAAAAATATTGTTTATTTATATTAAATATTAGAAAATATATTTTATTTGGACATAAGTATCTATACATTATTGTCTGTTAATGTGTCATTTGCATTTAACTTATGCACAGTTCAATACCAAAGAAGGCTGTGGGGGGTAGTTGACCTACCAGGTTCTACAAAGGTTAAAAAAAATAAAATACTGTGCCAAAAGTGTTATAAAAAAAACAGTACCTACCATAATAAGTAGATGTCAAAGCAGTTAGCATGGGAAATGTAGGACAGAGTGAGAGCAGAGGTGTTACGCCCACCAAGTATAAATAAATAAGTGCCTACCCGGTATTTTTCTGTATCATCCAGATTTCCACTCTGTAGTCAAGTAATCTAGTTCTGTCCTTCTGTGACTGATAATGTCTGACAAAAGCAAATTGTCTGAGTAATGCAGGTGTGTGAATTATCTTTCTTTCAGGTGGCAGGTTCAAGTCATGCTAAGCTGCAGAAAGCATGTACCCTATCCCTCTAACATGAGGGTGAACATACGTTGTGTACCAGCCCTTGTGTTTCTAATAATTTCTGGCATCAATAAACTGTCTGAATGATGCAGGGCTCTCAAAATATTTTTTAGGTGACAGGTTCAACTCTTACTGGGTAGCAGAAAGCATTTATCCCTATTAATCACCCCAGCCAAGTGATGAGGGCATGAGCTACTAATGAAAGTATGCCAGTAAAGCAGTCCAGAAATGCTGCAAATTTCTAGAAAAAATGAGAATAAGAAGAAGAACACCGAATGAACAAAGTGGAGAGAAGGAGGCAAACAAGAAAAGGGAGAACAGAAAGTGTTAGGCACATATCTTTGAATTTATTACTGCTCAATATCTGAGTTGTTTGGCTTCTGCTACATACCTACAATCAACTGCATTACTAGCTGAGTTAAGTACAAACTTGCTGTGTTAAAGATTGTACTGCATTGTATTTTTCTGTCTATTTGTTTCATTGAATATTGTGATCTGTGTCTCTCTGTAGTTATTTATTTTTCTATTTAATTATTTAATAGAATACTGTGGTCTCTCTCTCTCTCTCTCTCTCCGAAGTTAATTTTCTGCCCTCCCACCCTGTTCTTGTTCTGGTATTAATCTTGGTGGCTTTGGAATTGCCTGCCCCTCCTGTAAATTTGTGTTTGAACACTCCTCCTGGGTCTATCTCATTTGCTCACTCAACCGAGTACAGTGAGATCATATTTTGACTTCAGACATTCCTACCAGTCACATCTGTTCATCTCTATCCCAGCTCTATTCCAGTCTAGTGTCACTAACTCATTCTACCTAATACAGAGAGAACATTTGTGAAGGGCAAGCCACTTAGGTCCTTAATTTTGAATTATCTTCTTTTTCTCCTTTCTCCCTTTCCACTTTACAAAAAAAAGAAATTTCTAAGCTTGTTTCCTGCCTTTCCTGTAACTAGTCTAGTCCAGATACAGATTTGCTGTAACCAGGACTGTTTGTAAGCTTCTGAACCCCCAAAGCCTTTCTGTGTTGGAGGGAATCCTTCTAGCTTATCAGTGAGAGTGGTAATCACTATGTAGCCTGTCTACCACAAGAGTGGTTTCTGGCCCAGAAATTGTAGTTTATTGGCCGTTTGGGCAGTTCTTCCATCTCTTTCAACTTTCTGGTTTAAAAGCCTGTGTTTGCTCTTGTTTCCACCTTTCCTGCAACTAGTCTAGTCCAGATACAGATTTTTCTGTAACCAGGACTGTTTGTAAGCTTCTGAGCCCCCCAAGCCTTTATGTGCTGGAGGGAAGCCTTCTAGCTTATCAGTGGGAGTGGTAAGCACTAGGAAGCCTATCTAACACAAGAGTGGTTTCTGGCCCAGAAATTGTAGTTTATTGGCTGTTTGGCAGTTTTTCCATCTCTTTCAACTTACTGGTTTAAAAGCCTGCGTTTGCGCTTGTTTCCCACCTTTCCTGTAACTAGTCTAGTCCAGATACAGATTTGCTGTATCCAGGACTGTTTGTAAGCTTCTGAGCCCCTCAAGCCTTCCAGTGTTGGAGGGAAGCCTTCTAGCTTATCAGTAGGAGTGGTAAGCACTACATAGCCTATCTACCACAAGAGTGGTTTCTGGCTGAGAAATTGTAGTTTATTGACCGTTTGGCAGTTTTTTCATCTCTTTCAACTTACTGGTTTATAAACCCACATTTGCACTTGTTTCCCATCTTTCCTGTAACAAGTCTAGTCCAGATACAGATTGGCTCTATCCTGGACTATTTGTAAGCTTCTGAACCCCCCAAGCCTTTCTGTGTTGGAGGGAAGCCTTCTAGATTATCAGTGGGAGTGGTAAGCACTAGGTAGCCTTTCTATCACAAGAGTGGTTTCTGGCCCAGAAATTGTAGTTTATTGGCCGTTTGGGCAGTTTTTCCATCTCTTTCAACTTTCTGGTTTAAAAGCCCACATTTGCACTTGTTTCTCACCTTTCCTGTAACTAGTCTAGTCCAGATACAAATTTGCTGTATACAGGACTGTTTGTAAGCTTCTCAGCCCCCCCAAGCCTTTCTGTGTTGGAGGGAAGCATTCTAGATTATCAGTGGGAGTGGTAAGCACTAGGTAGCCTATCTACCACAAGATCCATGTACAGATTCTTAGTTTTAGCTCTTGAATTTGCTTATTCGTGCTCAGCAGATCTTGTTGTTAGCACTAAATAAGCTACAAATTACTACAGCACTCAAACTTCCTCTTTACCTAGAGGAAAACAGTTTTTGTACTTACTTTCCTCACTTGCTTAGAGAAAAATAGCTGTTATACTCACTTTCCTCGCTTGTCTAGAGGAAAGTAGTTTTTTATTCAGGCATGTCCAAGGGTCAGCTCCCAGTGCTCTCTCCTGTCTATCTGATGAATCTGGGCATCTTGGGACAATGTAGCAATTCCCTCATGTACACAGACAAACCTCTCCTCCCACCACCCAACACCACAACCTGTGAGAGATACACTTATCTAGCCAAACTGGAGGTAAAGCTCTCTCCAACCAAGACTAAACTTGACAGTCAAGAGGAGAAGGTAAACACTTGCACCACACCACACTCATCACATAGTCCCACTAAACCTACACCACCAAAATCCACACATAGAAACACAAAAACATTCACAGAGGCTCTCAATAATAATCTGCTCAAGCAACAGAGACCTCCAAAGCAGAAATGCAAGCAACCTCTACCCACCAACACAACCCAAATGACACATAGCCCACAGACTCAGTGTGCCAATAAACCACAGCACATAAGGCAAAACAACGTGCCCAACACACTAGTCATAGCTGACTCTATAGTCAGGCATACTGATGCCCCACTCATCAGGCTAAACAAGGAGAAGGTTACTGTCAGCTGCCTGTTGGGTGCCAGGATCCGCCACATAACCCAAGTACTCAGGTCACCCCACAACAAGTACAAATATGATTCTGTCATTGCCCATGTTGGTGTGAACGACCTGAGATGTACCTCCCTGGACTACATGAAAAGAGACATGGAAGAGCTGTCTGATGTTGTAGCCCAGGCAGGTATGACCCTAGCCCTGAGTAGCATTCTGCCATCACCCAGAATGATACCGCAGTACAAGGACAAAATGATTGACTTCAACAATTGGCTAAGCTTTTGGTGTCATTCTAAGGGGATCCAGTATCTGTCTGCCTGGGATGACATGGTCGACAGACCACGATTCTTTGCCAGAGATGGCCTGCACCTGTCGACCCTGGGATTCCGGATACTGGCTAAGGGTCTTGCCACCTTTTTAGTGCCTTTTTTAGGCAAGGTTCAAATGACAAATTCACCACCATAACAGGAACAGGCATACAAAAACTGAGGGTAATGCTACTCAATGCTAGAAGTCTAAATCTCAAAATGCACTCACTTGAGGCACTCCTTAAAATGGAGAACATCAATATATGTGCAGTGACTGAGATCTGGTTTAAGGCTCTAGAGAGCACCCCTGCATTACCAGGCTATAACTCATACCACACTTTTCAGCCTTCTAACCTGGACCAGAACACCAAAGGTGGAGGTGTGCCCATATTCATTAAGGATATTCACATCTCCAGGCTAGTTGCGCAGCATAATGCATCCGAGGTTATCCAAGTGCAACTAACTTTGGGCAAAACTGCAAACCAAATTGTAGCTTGCTACAGATCCCCCACCATGCCCCAGGATTCCCACTCCTATTTTCTTGATATACTGAAAAATATTAGGGTTCAACCAAACACCCTAATAATGGGCGAATTCAACTACCCCACCATTAACTGGGAAAACTACTCATGTACTAACTCCTTTGCTCAATGCTTTCTGAAATTCATAAATTCCAATGCCCTGGATCAACTTATCCACACCCCCACCAGGGGCAGCAATATCCTAGACCTAGTCATTACCAGCATGAGTGACCGGTGTTCCACACCTGAAATCAACTCCTCACTGGTCAGATCCGACCATAAGCTAATCACCCTAGATATCCACATCCCGCCCCCACCCACCATTAAGGAAACCATGGTAAAAAATTTCTCCAAAGCCAACTTCATGCTTCATAAGACAGAAGTGGCGAACTTCATGACACCCATGCAGATGGACAATACAGTTACGACTGCTGAATCCTACACAAATGCACTCTATAAGCACTTACATGAGTGCATGGATCGTGCTATCCCAAATAGAACCAAGATGCTATCCTCCAAAAAAAGGAAGCCAATCTGGTGGTCCCCTGCCATAAACAAACTCTACAACAGAAGGAAGAAACTGTTGCAAAAGAGAGTAAAATCACATGAGTGGAGGAGCTCCCTGGTCAGCCTCAGTAAGAAGCTGAGATCCCTTATAAGATCCTCCAAAGCTAGCTATGAAAACAAAATCACCACTGATTCTAAGGGCAACCACAAAGCATTCTATAGCTATGTCAAGAATCTCAATGGCAACACCCAGATCTGCTCTGAGTTACAGCACAATGGCACAAAAATTACAGAATCAACTGATATTGCCAACATCCTGGCGGATAGGTTCAGTGCTAACTTTACCCCCCTCTCACCCCCTAAAGGGCCCATATCTATACAGGAAGAATGCAGAGTCCCTGTAATCACATCTGTGCAGGTAAAAGTTGCACTCTCTAAAACCAAAAACACAGCATCCATGGGACCGGACAACATCCCAGGCTGTGTTTTACATGAACTTCATAACGAACTGGCTCCCCAACTAAGCACCATGTTCAATCATAGTCTCACATCAGGCTTTATACCCACTGAATGGTGCACAGCAACAGCTATCCCACTCCACAAAGGGGGAGCCACCACTGATCCTGGGAACTATTGCCCTATTAGCCTGACAAGCCTGGTCTGCAAGGCCATGTAACGTATCATCATGGAACTCATAAACAAAGACATTGGTAACCTCCAAACTCTGGACCCTACCCAGTTCGGGTTTGTGAAAGGCAGAGCATGGCTTCTGAACCTGATCGACTTCTTTGAGGCAGTCACCAATGCCATAGATGACGGTAAGGTAGTTAGTTCACATAGCCTATCTTGACCTCGCCAAGGCTTTTGACACCATCCCTCATTCTGGAATTATAGCTAAACTCACTAAACTAGGTATAAATCCCTATATCACAAGATGGGTTGCCAAATGGCTCACTGACAAAACCCACATTGTAAAAGTTGCAGACTCCAAATCTGACTTCAAACCAATGACAAGTGGATTACCACAGGGTTCAGTACTTGGACCTCTCCTGTTTGGTATCTACTTCTCTGAAGTACAGGCTAACACAGAAGGTCTCTGGCTAATGAAGTTCGCAGATGACTGCAAACTAGGAGCCATAGCTAAGTCCCCAAATGATGTGGACATCCTACAAAAGGGCCTCATTGAGACAGATGCCTGGTGTCAGAGGCATGGCCTCAAGCTCAATGCCAAAAAGTGCATTGTCATCCCCTTTGGTAAAAACTCTGTACCCATGAACTACCACATAAACGGCAGTCTACTTAAAGCCGAATGTGTAAGAAGAGACCTTGGGACCCAGGTGGACAGTAGTCTCTCCTTTGATAATCACATCGCCACAGTAGTCAGGAAATCCTTCTATGTGGCACACCTCATCACAAAAGGGTTCTTATCCAGGAAAAAAGAGGTCATTGTTCCCCTCTACTCATCACTCATTAGACCCAGTTATAGAGTACAACGCCTCTTTTGGAATGTACCTCACAAGACATCTGCAGCTGCTGGAAAGGCCACAGAAGTACCTCACTAAGAGGATTACTGGCCTCAAACAGATGCCCTACGCTGACCGTCTTAAAAAACTCCAGCTTTACTCCATAGCATATTGCCTACTCCGAGGTGATCTCTGCCTAACATATAAAGCTATGTCAAACCCAGAGTTTTTGGATATGCTACACCTAAAGAAATCCCAATCCCTCTGAGCTACATGCTCTAGGGACCTAAACCTTGTCACCACAATAAACAGGGCATGCTGGAGGGATAGATTCCTGTCCCAGAGACTTCCTATACTCTGGAACAAGTTACCCATCTATGTCAAGCAAAGTTCCTCATTAGCACTCTTCAAGAAAAATCTTGATGTGTAGATGGGAAATAGGAAATACACCCCTGGGGATCACTTCTGTGGCTCTGCTCAACAAGGGCACAGGAAATTAACTTTCTTGGGTGGCGTAAGCCAGGGAACCTTGTTGACTAGGCTTTCTTAGGCCCTTGGGGCGATAGCCTAGTACCTACCTATGAACCTATGAAATGTCTGCTGCTGCATTCTGTAACTGTATTGCAGGGTATTCCATTAACTATAATATAAGGTTGATGTATTAGTGAGCTATGGCTGCCTTTTGTGAGCATTCTGGTGTCTAGATATAGCAACAAGTATGAGGGCGAGTTGCACACACAGTCTGTAACACAAGGGCAATTATGGCATTATTCTGTGCAATCTAGATCTGTCTGAAATAGTTTCAACAGCACTGACAAAGCTAAGAGACTCTGACTGTAGCACACAGAAATGGCTGGAAGGGCAACAAAGCAATGCTCAATGCTATATGTTTGTAATGAAAAGTGATATTAGTTTTCCTAATAGCACATAAAGACATTCAGCCTGTGATAGAACAGCATCCATTTTTTGAAATGTTATTGACTGTTAAAATTAGATTTTCTTATTAGTTTATGTACAGTTTATTTATTTTATTTACTTATGTCAACCAAGTTTCCCCTAGTAGTTATAAATACCACTTTGGGTCTCCCCTGAAAATAGAACATAGGTGTAGTGGAACTAACCCAGTCAAGAAAGGATAAATAAAATAATGCATAATTCTAAGCTTTATGATAAAAACTACAGAAAATAAGAAACAATAAAAACATCAGAAATGTAATATAAGCATATGAGCAAAACTAGTAGCATGCCCAAGCTAGATATTAAGTGTAAACACTAAACAGTCAAAAATTCAGAAACTGAAGCTTAGTGTACATAATTGGATATGTAATAACTGGTTAACTGAATAAATAATCAATCAGCCTATTATCAGACTGGGAGTTGCAGTAGTTTTTATTCATTATTAAATTGCATCTGGGTGTGTTTTGCTGGACAGTGCAAATTTCATAGGTTCATAGGTGTATACTAGTCTAAGGAACGCTAGAGCCTTTATAAGCCTAGCCATACAACCCAAATGTGTCCCACAAGTTATATGTTTTAGACATTTATATAGTGGTGATTGCTGGTTATGACATGATTTACTGACTGTCTCTGTTCATCAGAGAAGTAGGCACCAGACAGAGGTGAATTTTTGATTTCCCATCCAATGGTTCAATTTACACTTAAATGCGGTTAGGGAGGACCTTTGTTTCACATGGATGGAGAAAAGGGAATTCTCTGAGATGCTTATCTGTGTCTTCAACATGGGCTATTTATGCTGTAAACAAAGTTAAGATCTAATAGATGCCATTCATATCACTGCTGTAGTATTCCTTAAAATAGGAATCCCCTGCCAAGGGTAGTCCAATGTCCGAACAGTATACCAAAGCCTTTAGTTTATAATTGGCATGCCATACATCCTACATATGCTCCCCATGAATGGCATAGGGCATAAAGGTGACATATGGATGTGCCATCCTCGGAACTTATTTGCTGCCAGTCCAAACACCATCTTCAATCGTTGGTCTGAACTTTCATTTGTCTGCTGGTTTCCAAGCTGCTTTTCAGTAAGTGCCCTTTTGGGGTAGTTTGTTCTTATCTCCTTTTATTTTATGGTTGTTAGTTTCATGTCACCCAGAAAGGGGAAATGCTATTATGGGAGATAGATTCTCCACAACAATCATCACAAGCAGTGTTTGTTTTGCTTAGGTGCTTCTCATGACCTTACATCTTCTCTCATTTGTCAGAAGCATGTTCCAAAAGCCTTGCATAGTCAGCTGTCTTCTTTAGCAATTTGTTTAGAAAACCAACATCTTAAATTGTTTGCTAAAGATACTATGGAGGAATCTTCCTGCCCTGAGAGTCAGCCATCTGCAAAGAAGAAGACCAAGAAAGCTTGATCAGATTCTTCATCTATACTGCCGACACTGGACATCTCTCTTCATTTAGATTCCTCTGCTGTGACTGCTTTGGAGGCTGGCATGGATCCAGCTTCTCACTCATCCATGGAGGCCTTGCTGACATCCACTTCAGATGTTCAGGGGGAGCTGAGGCTGATTATTTCCGAAGGCCCTAGGGGTGTTCCTCAAATCTTGGTTAGAGAAGAGATTCCTACTACCCTTATTGAGTGTTGTCAGGGGTCAGAGCCACCTAAGATCTTTTGGGCTGATGTCCCCTTAAAAAAGAAGCAGAAAACTAAGCACCTTTCTCCTGCACCCAAAGATCCTCAAAGTGAATGGCAAAATCCCATACAAGGTCTGTTTAATGCCCTTATAACTCTGAAGCCTCCTCAGGGCAGTCTCTGTTCCTGCTTCCCCATTGGTCTTCTACCTCTCTTAAGAGGCCTAGGGAAACAGGTTTTATCTGAGGAGGATATGGATTCTGAGGAAGAAACCTTGATCTATTATTCATAGATTCTCTCTCCCTTGGATTATGGCTCTGAGGAGGAGGAATCTATTAATCCTTATTCTCCTTTTGGGGAGATTTCTTTTAGTGACACAATCTCCAGTATGATGGAGTTTTTTTAAGCGGGATTAAGCTCAGGTCTCTAATGTTCAGAAAAGGTACTATGAGCTTCTTCAAATGGAGTCTCCTAGGCCCTCTGCATTTCCTCCTGTTCTTGCTGCATTATTCTGTGGGTGGCTCCTGACTCTCTGTCCCATGCTCCTAAAAAAACTGATGGGTTTTATAAGGTGCCTGAGGATTGCAAATTCCTTTATAGATGCCCCTTTGCTGACCCTTCTATTGTGTCTGATAAGCCTAAACTTTTGCCTTTTACAAAGCTGCTTCCCTTAAACAAGGACAGCAGAATTATAGAGAGGTTTGGTAAGAACATGTTAACTTCTGCTACCTTGGTCTTTAGAGATGTAAACTACCAGACCCATATGACCAGATATGTTTTAGCTTTTCTCTGCTAGGCCTGTCAGGTTATTTCAGATTTTCCTAACTCTGAGGGGAATACTAAGGACATCTTCTCAGATTACTCGCCATTCTGTTAAATGCAGCTATGATGCAGCTGATGCCTCATCTAGAGCTGTTGGTTTTGGTTCTTTATTGAGGAGGTATTCCTGGCTTTAACTCCAGCCTTTACCTGATGATATTAAGGCTAAGTTGATGGATGCCCCTCTAGTTAACAAACATCTTTTTGGTGATACCCCTGCTGAGCTATTTAAGTCCCTTCAGGAAAAAAGTAAGGCTTTTCAAGATTTTAAACATATTTTCGTTTCACCTGTTCCTAAGTTTCAAAGGAATTACCCTAATAATCCTGCCTTTGTCCATAAAAAATCTCATCCTCCCCCAAAGGTAAGAAGGGTGATAGAAGGGCACCTCCTGCTAAGTTTACTCCTTCAACTCAGAAGCCTCCTTTTCCAGATAAGCCAGGTGCTGTTTGACTATCCTTGTCCCTCTCTTCTCAGTGACATTCCTCTCTCTCCCTCTCTTCGTCTTTCCCTCTCCCTTTCAGTTAAGTTAAAGTTCACTCAGGATTCTTGTGTTCATTTCATAATCTGCCAAAGGTATAATTTATTTATTTATTTTTATTTATTGACATTTGTTACTGGGAAAGTCCACTGGGCCATGAAGAGCCCATTTTCAGTGGAGGCCCAGGGAGAAATGCTCCAATACAAAGAAAAACAGCATAGCAATATAAGATAACAATATAACATATTAATATAACAATATAAAATATGAAATCAGCAGCAAAAGCAAGACACACATCACAAGAGTTTTCATGCATATTTACAAGGAATAATGAATATAATCCACAAAAAAATAATAGAAATCCAAGGTAACCATGACAGGAAATTAAGAATGAGTAAGATATATCAAAGTGGAATAGATAAGTGGCACATAATTTGTGCTTCTAGTAAATAAACTGTGGGAATATAGAAATAGGAGCAAGAGAGAATACAGATTTACAGATACACTTTAGAGTGGCGACAAGGTACCTAAGGTTAGTAGCAGGAGGGAAACTGGTTAATAGAGTTACAACAAGTAGTATAAAGATAGGATGGGATGGTTAATAGGTTCATAGGTTTGTACTAGGCTATCGGTCCTAGGGCCTATACAAGCCTAGCCATAACAATTCCCTGGCTATTTCTTCCCACAGTATTTACTTCCCTGGACCCCCCAAGGATGTTAGATAGTGAAGCTACAATACAGATTATGAGGCTTGAAAGCAAGGCTGAGATTTATACAGAGGGAAGTCAGGTAAATGCATCAAAGGGAAAGGTAGATGCATTAGTGCAGTTACATATCCAGTTAGAAAGGAGATGATTATGAAGTGCAGTTTTGAAGTTTGAAGCATGTAGTTCACTACATATAGTGGAAGGGAGGTTATTCCATAATCTGGCAATGGTCCACGAGTATAGGAGTTTTCCTGCAGGTAGATTTGGTTTAAGGATTAGGAGTAAGTGTTGTTGGTCAGATCGAAGGGCCCAATGTGGGCAGTGAATTTCAAGTAGGAAACTGAGAGCAGGACAATATGATGGTTTATGGATGAGTTTATGTGAGGTGGTTAGCTGAATAAGTAATAGGTGGTGAGGGAATTCTAGCCAGTGTTATATGTTTTGGAAATCTCCCCCTCCCTTTTGGTCATTCCTCAACCTCCTCAGGAACAGCTGCCCTTTTTTCCAGAGGTGCTTCAAGGCCTTTTGTCTCAAGGAACAATTCAAGTAGTTCCAATTCCTTCAACAGGGGAAGAGATTTTTCTCCCTAATGTCTTTAGTCCCCAGGAAAGAAGGCACTTGGAGGCCCATTCTGGATCTGTCTCGGCTAACCACCTTTTTGAAGGTTCCTTCATTTTGAATGCTATCGCTTCAAACCTTATTCAAACCTTATTTCCTCTTCTTTTTTCTTCCTCCTCAGGCTTTTCTAGTTTCCCGGGATCTCAAGGATACCTATGTCCATATCCCAATTCATCCCCTTTTAAGGAAGTTTTTATATTTCTCTGTTGCTTCCTTACATTTTCAGTTCTCTGCTTTGCCATTTGGCCTCTCTACTGCCCCAAAGATCTTCATCAAATGCCTTGCTCCTATGATTGCTTTTTCCAGATTGAGGGGGATATATATCTTTCCTTACCTGGAAGACCTGCTAATTCAGGCCTCTTCTCCAGACATCTTACTTCAGCATCTTCACTTTGCTCTTTGTCTCCTGCAAAGCCTAGGGTTTACTGTGAATTTCCAAAAATCATTCCAGAATCCTTTTCAGGATCATGTTTTCTAGGGTGCAGGATCCAGACTATTCCAATGCTGGTGTCTCTGCCTCCTCCCATGGCTTTGACCCTTATTGCATTCTTTCAACACCTTCTTCATCTAGACTCCATTTCAGCCAGGGAGTTTCTGAGAGCTCTGGGATACATGATTTCCACCATTCCTATGCTTCCTTTGGCCAAGCTTCATATGATAAAGTTCCAGTGTTTCCTAAAGTTAGTCTAGCTTCATCTTTCTCATCCTTGGGATTTTTCAAGTTATCCTACTCACCTGTCTCAAGCTGGAACTTCAGTGGTGGATTCATCAGTTGTCCATAGACACAGGGCTTCCTATTCAACCTCCAGTCCCCTCTCAGGAACTCTTCACAGATGCCTCATATGTGGGACAGGGGGCCTTCTTTGGTTGTCTGAAAGTGCAGGGCCTTTGGTCTTTTCAAGAGAAGAAAGATCACATCAGTATCAAAGACATGAGAGCCCTTCTCCTCTGTCTTCATGCTTAGGTTCATAGGTAGGTACTAGGCTATCGGCCCAAGGGCCTACGTAAGCCTAGCCAACAAGGTTCCCTGGCTTACGCCACCCAAAAGAGTTATTTTCCTGTGCCCCTGTCGAGCAGAGCCACAGAAGTGATCCCCAGGGTGTATTTCCTATTTCCTATCCCTTCATCAAGATTTTTCTTGAAAAGTGCTAATGAGGAGCTTTGCTTGGCATAGATGGGTAGCTTGTTCCAGAGTATGGGAATCTATCCCTCCAGCATGTCCTGTATATTGTGGTGACAACTTTTAGGTCCCTAGAGAGTGTAGCTTGGAGGGATTGGGATTTCTTTAGGTGTAGCATGTCCAACAGCTCTGGGTTTGACATAGCTTTATATGTTAGGCAGAGATCACCTCAGAGTAGGCGATATTCTATGTCGTAAAGCTGGAGTTTTTTGAGACGGTCAGTGTAGGGCATCTGTTTGAGGCCAGTAATCCTCTTTGTGAGGTACTTCTGTGGCCTTTCCAGCGGCTGCAAATGTCTTGTGAGGTACATTCCAAAAGGGGCGTTGTACTCTATAATGGGTCTAATGAGTGTCGAGTAGAGGGGAACAATAACCTCTTTTTTCCTGGATGAGAACCCATTTGTGATGAGGTGTGCCACATAGAAGGATTTCCTGACTAATGTGGCGATGTGATTATTAAAGGAGAGACTACTGTCTACCTGGGTCCCAAGGTCTCTTATCACACATTCAGTGTTAAGTAGACTAATGCCTATGTGGTAGTTCATGGGTACAGAGTTTTCACCAAAGGGGATGACACTGCACTTTTTGGCATTGAGCTTGAGGCCATGGCTTTGACACCAGGCATCTGTATCAGTGAGGCCCTTCTGTAGGATGTCCACATAATTTGGGGACTCGACTATGGCTCCTAGTTTGCAGTCATCTGCAGACTTCATTAGCCAAAGGCCTTCTGTGTTAGCCTGTAATTTAGAGAAGTAGATACCAAACAGGAGAGATCCCAGGAATTAACCCTATGGTGCTCCACTTGTCACAGGTTTGAAGTCAGATTTGGAGTCTAAAAATTTTACAGTGTGGGTTCTGTCAGTGAGCCTGTTGGCAACCCATCTTGTGATGTAGGGATTTATATCTAGTTTAGTGAGTTTAGCTATAATCCCAGAATGGGGGATGGTGTTGAAAGCCTTGGCGAGGTCAAGATAGGCTGTGTGAACCACCTTACCCCCATCTACGGCTTTGGTGACTGCCTCAAAGAAGTCGATCAGGTTCAGGAGGCATGATCTGCTTTTCACAAACCTGAAGTGGGTGGGGTCCAGAGTATGGAGATTACCAATGTCTTTGTTTATGAGTTCCATGATGATACATTCCATGGCCTTACAGACCAGGCTCATCAGGCTAATAGGACGATAGTTCCTGGGATCAGTGGTGGCTCCCCCTTTGTGGAGTGGGATAACTGTTGCTGTGTGCCATTCAGTGGGCAGAAAGTCTGATGTGAGACTATGACTGAACATGGTGCTTAGGTGGGGAGCCAGTTTGTTCTGAAGTTCATGTAAAACACAGCCTGGGATATTGTCCGGTCCCATGAATGCTGTGTTTTTGGCTTTAGAGAGTGCAGCTTTTACCTGGGTAGCTGTGATTACAGGGACTCTCCATTCTTCCTGTATAGATATGGGCCCTTTAGGGAGTGAGAGGGGGTTAAAGTTAGCACTGAACCTATCAGCCAGGGTGTTGGCAATATCAGTTGGTTCTGTAATTTTCGTCTCATTGTGCTGTAACTCAGAGCAGATCTGGGTGTTGCCATTGAGATTCTTGACATAGCCATAGAATGCTTTGTGGTTGTCCCTAGAATCAGTGGCAATTTTGTTTTTGTAGCTAGCTTTGGAGGATCTTATAAGGGATCTCAGCTTCTTACTGGGGATAACAAGGGAGCTCATCCACTCATGGGATTTTACTCTTTTTTGCAACAGTTTCTTTCTTCTGTTGTAGAGTTTGTTTATAGCAGGGGATCACCAGATTGGCTTCATTTTTTTTGGAGGATAGCGTCTTACTTCTGTTTGGGATAGCACAATCCATGCACTTGTGTAAGTGCTTATAGAGTGCATTCAGGATTCAGCAGTCGTAACTGTATTGTCCATCTGCATGGGTGTCATGAAGTTTGCCACTTCTGTCTTAAGAAGCATGAAGGTGGCTTTGGAGACATTTTTTACCATGGTTTCCTTAATGGGGGGGTGGGGGCAGGATGTGAATACCTAGGGTAATTAGCTTATGGTCGGATCTGACCAACAAGGAGTTGACTTCAGGTGTGGAACACTGGTCACTCATGTTGGTAATGACTAGGTCTAGGATATTGTTGCCCCTGGTGGGGGTGTGGATAAGTTGATCCAGGGCACTGGAATTTATGAATTCCAGAAAGTGTTGAGCGAAGGAGTTGGTACATGAGTAGTTTTCCCAGTTAATGGTGGGGTAGTTGAAGTCACCCATTATTAGGGCGTTTGGTTGAACCCTGATATTTTCCAGCATATCAAAAAAAGAAGGGTGGGAATCCTGGGGCATGGTGGGGGATCTGTAACAAGGTACAATTTGGATTGCAGTTTTGCCCAGAGTTAGTTGCACTTGGATATCCTCGGATGCATTATGCTGCGCAACTAGCCTTTTATTCTCTTTTTCTTCCAAGGCTCCTCAAAGCCTTCACAGACAATACCACAGTGATGTGGTATATCAACAAATAACGGGAGACAAGAATGTATCTCCTGTGCAGACTGGCTCTTCAGATATGGAATCTAACAGGCCAGTATCAGGTGACCCTTCAGGCAGTTTACATTTCTTCAGATTAGACCTTTGTGGCAGATTCCCTGAGCAGGTCCATAACACAATCTCACAAGTGATGCTTCACAGAGATGTGTTTCTGGACATTGTCCACCACTGGGGTACTCCTCAAGTAGATCTTTTTTCTTCCCCTCTGAACAGACAACTTCCTCTTTTTTGCACCAGAGTCCCATGTCCTCTGGCCTGGAAGGTGGACAACCTCTTGTTTTCTTGGAAGGAGATGTTTCTTTATCCCTTCCCTCCCCTTCTTCTCATACCGAGGGTCCTGTTCAAGATAGAGCAGGATGCTCCCAAAATCTTGTTGGTGACTCCAATTTGACCCCAACAGCATTGGTTCCCTTTTCTACTGCATTTAGCAAGGGCAGTCATCACATGTTACCTCACAGGGTGGACCTACTCACACAAGACAAGGGGTCCTCATCCATCCTCACTTGTCCACTCTTCATCTGACATTGTGGGTAATAGGGTTTTGGTCCCTTTTTTGGCACCTTTTTTCTGATGTGCTTCAGGTCCTGCTGGAGGGCAGGAAACCCACTACCAAAAAATCTTATTTATCCAAATGGAAAAGATTTTCTGTTTGGTGTCTTTCTCATAACCTGCGCTTGTGCATTGCACACTGCCAGCCAGTGCTGGGCACCATTGGTGGTTATAGATCCAAACACATTTGCCTGCAAATTTTCCCTTAGTACTCTGCTGGTGCTCCATTGTTGAGTTCCTGTGATTGTCCCTCACTAACAGGTGATATATTCAGCAAAGCTCCTGAGGTACCAACACAGATCCTACCCACTAGTCCTTCTTATTTTTTGTCCACTTCTCCTGTCTTCTACTTTACTTTTTCCTTCCTGTCCTCTCCCTGTTTTCTGACCACATCAACTTACCTAGCATTATAGATGGACAATTTCCCACAGTTTCTACAGCCAGCCTGGTCAACATGGGCATTCTGAGGCAATGTAGCAACTGACAACCCACTTCTTCTAGTCCACACAAATCCGGTTCCCTATTAGATGAACAAATGCTTAAAATGTCGAGTACATGCTTGACAGCTTTTAAGCGAACGTTCATCTAAGCGAAACCCGAGAATGTCGAAACAAGGAGTTTTGAAAAGTTACAGTTGGTCAGCCGTGAAGAAGCTAACGGCTGATGTCAGAACGTATACCCTGTCTTGCCGTTCTTACAGTCCTCCACTGTGGTGCGGTCTCAGTGTTCACCCTGTGTAATGTTATGACAGTCCTCCACTGTGGTACGATCTCGGAGTTGGTATATTTAAGTAGGGGGTGTGGGGGCATAGCCCCTCATGTTGGGCCCCCCACTTTATTTTATTTGTCGATTTGTTTTGTTTTTTTTGGGGGGGGGAGTTGGAATGGTGTATACATTGTGGCTGTCAGCCGTTGGCTTCCTTACAGCTGGCCAACTATAACTTTTTGAAACTCCTTGTTTCGATATTTTGGGGTTTCACTTAGATGAACATTCTCTTAAAAGCTGTCGAGGATGTCGTACTCAACATTTTAAACATTTGTTCATCTAATATAGACCCACAAATTCATTTATGTGAGAGATGCATTTATATCAAGTACCTAGAATCCAGGCTGTCTCTCTCACAAGTCAGTCCATCTGATACTAAACAGGTTGTCACGTCCTTTACCTATCAAACCACTAACACATAAATCTACATATGCAGAGGTCCTTACGAGACACTTACCTAAACATCAGAGACCTCCCAGACATAAGCACACTTTACATAATACATCCCTGCAGAACATAGTACACATAATATATCACACACCAGTGTCTCACCAGTCAAGCCCTTAAGGCATAACACAAAAACAACCATCTTAGTCATAGGCGACTCACTTGTGAAACACACAGATATCCCTCTCACCAGGATGGATAAGGAAAAGGTCACGGTCAACTGTCTGTCAGGTGCCACGATTCGCCACATCACACACACACACATACAGACACACACACACACACACACACACACACACACACACACACACTCAAGTCTGTCATCAGCAGGCACTGTTATGACTCCATCATAGTCCATGTTGATCTGAACAACTTGAGATGTACCTCCCTGGGCGTTATGAAGATAGACATGACTGAGCTCTCAAATTATGTTTCTCAAGCAGGTATGTCCCTAGCCTTAAGCAGCATTTTACCTTCACCTAGAATGGTACCTGTTAAATAAATTTGTTAGAATCGGACTGTAAAAATCATTGAGTTATTCAAAAACAATGTCAATCAATAACAAACAATAATGCAGGAGAACTCAAGTATCTTAAAGCTCTAATGTACATTAGGAGGCAAAAAACCATACACAAAGTTGTATAGAATTTTGACTGGTTTATTCATACAGTGTTTGCCATTTTATATCATTTACAATCAGCTTTTGCCCACCTCACTGACGTGGTCAGTGACAGGGTCTTTACATCATAGTAACTTAGTAAAAAGTGCTGACATTGTGTTTTTTAAAGAAGTCTTTTTCCCATGAGAATGTTACAGCCTTGCAAACACCTGGTCAGTCACGATGACCTCCTGAGGATGTAGCCAATTCAAGGTTCTCTGATTAGTTCGAATACAATAGATGTATGTCTTCTTTAATGCCTCTCTTTGTCTTCCTCGTTTCCAGCTGCGCACTATCAGAGATAGTGCGCACAAGGCTACTCTCCTGGTGGAGGCAGGAAAGAGGACACTCATGCGAACAGATTTATTATTTTCTAACTTTGCAAAATAATCTTTTACTTGAAAGACATGAGCCAGGCTGTGTTTGCAAGCTGCCAA
This sequence comes from Protopterus annectens, assembly GCF_019279795.1. Lineage (NCBI taxonomy): Eukaryota > Metazoa > Chordata > Ceratodontiformes > Protopteridae > Protopterus > Protopterus annectens. The sequence continues at coordinate 395,895,704 of NC_056751.1, forward strand.
GGTCAAATTTCTGATTACACTGCAGCTTGTGCTTCAAGCAATAATATGCAGGTTTATTTCTACTATTATTCTAGTAAGACAGAATTAAATGCATTATATACTACTTTCCAAACTTTGTTCTCTTTTATGGATTTAAGTACATTTATTTCTAACTAAAGCACACATTTCTCTATATATTTGATCACACAACTTATATATGTTTGAATGTTTAAATACACATCTTCCTAAGCAGCACACATTGTAAATATATTTTTCTAGGCAGCATGTATGTAAATATATTTTCTAAGCAGCATGTATAGATTTTTCTAACATTCTCCCTCCTGTTAATGCATTTAATGCTATTTGAAACATAAACAGTATTATTTCATTTCTTAGCCTTTTCCTTTCAAGGACTCTCAGCTAAGTAAGTCATTTGTTTTATATTTCAGATAGACTTTCACTTGGTATCAACAAATTCAATTCCATATCTTGGTACATAGTTTCAGTCACTGATACATCAACTAAGTCTTTAACTAATTTTTTTCACACAGGGTATCCCGCAGCAGACACATGCTCCAATTATGAGCAGTACCACACAAACTGCAATCAGAATGTTCAATAGGATGGAACCCCACCCCCCCAAACAGATTCTGGAAAAAGTCCGTCAGTGGGTTTGGGCCTGGTTTAGTCATTGCTGATACTTGCTGAATTACCTCTAGGTGGTCATTGATTTCATGTTGGTTGTCTGGAATGTACGCACAGCATTTTTTTTCGTGTACCACCTCTTGCTGCTAGGGTGAAGTAAAGAGCCATTCGATTTTGTAGCACAACAGTTTTTATTGCATTCAGTTCATTAGTCACCAATTCTAGGGTGGAAAAGTTGCATTGCTCATGACTTTTGACAGCTTCCTCAGCTCCCAGATCGATTTGACTGCTCCATAGGCTGGTGGCATTCCTGCCCTGGATATAACACTGTTGCCCAAGTTTATATGAGTCAATTTACTTTTGTCTTTTACTGAATTATGGCCTTTTCAACCAGCTTCGATTTTACCAACTGGATTCACAGGGTTTTTTTCTCACTGGACCTTCAGATTCTCGAGCTGTTTTCCTTACGTTTCGTATTTTACCCAAAGGTAATTCTGCAGTATGTCTTATTGCTGAAACCAGATAACCCAAAAAACAACTGCCGGACCAATTCTCAGGTAACCATTTATATGCCTTTTTCCCACAAATAAAATCATTACTTTGGTACTGATACGTGTTATCCCTGCATGAAACATTTTTTATTCTTAATAGACAATTGCTTAGTTAAGACTGGATTGTCACATACTGCATTTAATGTAGTTTTCATGGAACTCAGATATGAATCATGGTTAGTATTACAAACAGTACCCCCACTTTTGACTTTAATGTAACATTTATAAGACATTGTTATATTACCATTACTCCAGCCCACCTGGAGGGTATTACTTTGTAGAGACATACAACTCCTTTTTGTGTGAACAGGTAAAAATAAAGCAATTTTGTCCTGTGATCTCACAGTTTCTGTATAAAAAAAAACTTTCCAAAGTCTTATTTTATCCCCAGAGGGACAGAGGACGTTAAAGTCTATTATATTTTGTTGGTATAGCTGTACAAACTCAGCAATTTGAAATGTGCATAGTTTCTGTATACACTTGCTTCATGGCCAGGTACGTGTTAAAATTTGGATGCCAGTCTATAAACAGTTCATCACGTCTTCTCACTTTCACATTTGTGTGGTTGAGTGCAGGGAAAAACCACAATAAGAGAAAAATTGTCACACTTATAGTTAACAAATACACAGTTAAAATAATTATGCAATAGTTCTTGGGTTGCTCTGCTTTTTTGTTTTTTTTACTCTTGGCCATTTTGCCCTTGTGTATCAGTCACAAAGTTTTTATTCAGCTGAAAGTTCTTTTGTCTGAAAAAGAGTTAAACTGCAAAACAGATTTATTTATAACAGTTTCTTTATTTAATTAGCTAGTGAACTGTCAGTCTCCAGCCCTGCAGGCATGAGAGCTTTTTACTGAGGCACATAATATGCCCTTCCAAATACTACTTTAAAGGGGATTAAACCCTTTACATTTGTTACTGTTTTCATGCTCAGCAATGCTAGAGGTAAACAGCAAATCCAATTCTTCTGAGTCTCACTCATTAACTTTCTTAACTTGTTTTTTTTTTAAATCCCATTGTACCTCTCCACCAGTCCTGCTGACTGTGGGTGGTAAGCACAGTGATTCCTTAAGGAAATCCCAAAAAAAGTCTCCCAAGTTGTTGAATTGTCTGATTGACAAAATGTGTCCCATTGCCACTATAGATTCTTTCCGGTATGCCAAATCTAGGAATTATTTCCTTTACTAGGGCCTTTGCCACTGTTGCTGCATTTGGATTCCTGGTTGGAAAAGCTTCTACCCATTTTGAAAACATATCTATGATCACTAAACAGTATTTCTTTTCTTCACATTTATTCAACTCTATGAAGTCCATACAAATAGTATGGAATGGATATGGTGGTGTAGGGAAACTCCCTTGCTTGTTTTTAAATGCTCCTTGTGCATGGTGCTTGTTACAAGTATGACAAGCTGCACAAAATTTTATTGTATAATTTATGTATCCATATGTTTGGAATATTTTATTTACTAACTGTACCATCCCCCCTGTTGAGACATGGCTCTGCCCATGGCTCAACAAAGCTGCATATCTAAATAAATTAGACGGTAATATTGTTTTTTTCCTTTGGAAATGTACAGTCCATTTTTAAAAATTGCACCTTGTTTTACCCAGTTTTGTTTTTTTGCTTTTGTAGTAAGCATTTGCATTGTTTTTAACATGTCTAAATCTAAAATCTTAAAGGGTTGTAATTTTTCATTTAAAAATAAAGTTTTTGAGTCTGAGGCTGCTTGCTTTGCAGCTGCATCAGCTCGTGCATTACCTTTTGAAATCTTATCCTATTGTTTTGTATGAGCTACACATTTACAAATAGCTACTTTAGTAGGCAACTGAATAGATTTTAATAGCTCTAAAATAAATTGCGCATGATTAATAGATTTTTCACTGGATGTAATCATCCTTTTATTTTTTTATTATTGTGCAAACACATGCACTGTAGAAAAAGCATACTGATTATCAGTATATATGTTTACTTTTTTTTTTTTTGCCTTTTACTAAAATACATGCTCCTGTCAAAACTACCAGTTCTGCTGCTTGAGCATACAAGTTGTGTGGCAAAGTTTGTGCTTTTAAATTTTTAGTGTCTGTAACTACTGCATACCCCACCAGATTTTTCCCTGTAGGACCCCTTCTGCATGAGCCATTTACGTAATATGTCACCTCAGCATTATTCAAGGGCATATTTGTAAGATCTTGTCTAGGTAAAGCTAACTGTTTATATGAGGTTGACTCAGCAGTATGGTCATACATGAAAGATGTCTAGCAGGAGAAAGGTATGCAACTTTTTCTTGTGGCAGAATTATTGCAACTGCATGAGGCATTCTAAATGTGAGAGGGTGGAATAACACCATTGAGGCTGAAGCCTGTACTGCCATTGCTGCTGCAACTACTGCTTGTACACAGTGAGGCAAAGATTGCACCACTGGGTCTAACTGTGATGAATAGTAAGCTATGGGGCATTGCTTATCCCCATGTTGTTGCTTTAATACTGATGTCATGTACCATTGCTTACAATCTATGGTCTAAAAAAAACGTTTGTGATAACTTGGAAGTCTTAAAACTAATGAAGAAGCTATTAACTGCTTTAACCTGCAGAAAGCCATTTCTGCTTTTGTTTTTCATTGTGAAATAATTTGGTACCCAGTTTCAACAAAAATTAGTTGTACCTAGGAAAGACATTATTTTTTTTTTAGTTGTTGGTTTGGGTGCTTGCAAAATTGCTGTTTTTTTCCTCTTTTCTCTTTTCCACTATCTAGTATTTTACCTTTATTGAATATTACATATCCCAGGTATCTAACCTGTGTTTTTTTTCCCAAAGTTGTAACTTACTTTTGTTTACTTTGTGTCCTTGTATTACTAAAAATTTTAACAATGCTACTGTATTCACCCTGCACTGCTGCTGGGTGCTGTTAGCAAGATGTCATTTACATAAAGTAAAATTTGACTACTTTTTGGTGGGGTAGACCCTGCCAGATTGCTAGCCATTTTTTTTTTGTGCAAATATTATTGGGCTCTCACAATATCCCTGTGGTAGTCGAGTGTATGTATACCTTTTACCCTGAAATGTGAATGCAAACCAATATTGACTATTAGGATGTATAGGTATTGAAAAGAAAGCATTGCTTATATCTACCACAGTAAAATACTTCTGTTGTGGCTTTAAATCATTTAACAAGGTATGTGGGTCTGGCACCGTGGGTGCTTTAGGTATTACTGCATTATTTACAGCTTATAAATCTTGTACCATCTGCCATTCCCCGTTTGCTTTTTTTAACAGGAAATAGGGGTGTATCACATGGTGAATTAGGAGATTCTACCAGTACTCCTTTTTTGAGTAATGCTGCTTATTATAGGCTTAATTTTTACTTTTGCATTTTTTTCCAAAATGTATTGTTTTTTTTTGTGGTTTAAAAGCTGACTTTGGGGTAATTGTAACTGGTCCTGCTGCTTGAACAAGCCCTACATTTAACTTGCCTGTTGACCACAGAGTTGTTGGAATTTTACACAAGGCCTTTTCTTTTTCTTTTAATAAAAATGCTAATCAGCTGTCCTTACTAGATTGCAAGTGTACAGCTGTATGTGTCTGTGTCAACCAATTCAGTTTTGTTTTTATATCCCTTGTTCTGACATTTTTAAATCAGTCTGTTTTCCCATTTTGTTACCTTTTTTTTCTAAGTCTGCCCATTTAAAACTTTTGTTTTTTGTCAAGCTGACATGTGGCAGTCTATTGGACTTATACAATCTCATGAACTCCTGAGGTAATGAACAGCTTACTACACTGTTTTTCTCAGTATCCCAGCATAAAGTTTGTAATATTAATTTGTCAGCAGGATTTTTACTTATATTTTTTATTAGGTCCTGGTGTGCTACAGTAGTATGGAGTACAATGTAACAAGTGCTGCTGATCAGTGTCAAGGGAGGGTACCTTACTGATGGCTACGTTTATCAGTTCTTTGGTTACTGCCCCTGGACCAATCATAACTAGGTCCTGGCTGTACCAATAATAGGCTTTACTCTCTGATCACACCACAAGAGCATTCATTTGTCTTTGTGCTTCCATACCCTGCATGGTAGGAACTACTGCTATGCCAAATATCTGCACAAGGTCTTTTCCCAGTAAGTTTACTGGATATTTTTGCAGAAACTACAATTTTACTTTTCTGAGTCATACCTGAAACAGGGTCAGTTATTGCTATATTATGGGAAAGTGGTTCCCTGTATAGCTGTCCATTTGCTGCTTTTACTAATATATAATCAGGTGATTTAGAATGTTTTGGTAACTTGGAGGGGTGTATCAAAGTCCGTGACGCTCCTGAGTCACACAGGAATTTGACCTTTTTTCCCTCCACCAGAAGTGTTACTTCTGGTTTTGTATTTGCTAGGTAGAGCTCCGGGCTCAACAATGCTAAATCTAAAATTTTATTTTGATTTTTATTCTCTACATCTGTTTGTACTTCCTCTATTCCCTCTACTACATTCACACTTTCTTTTTGTTTATTAACCTTTCCTGATGATTTTTGGTTATTATCACTATCATATAGTCAGTCCACATCTCCTTTTTTTTCTGTTATTGCTTTTTTATTTTGTTTATAGTCCCTAGCTAAATGCCCTTTTTACCTGACTGTAATACAAATACTTCAGCTCCGTCTTCAGCAGTGAAGACTTGTGCCTTTTTTTTTCTTTTTACTATTAAGGTGTCTTTCAGTACGTCTAGCATACTCAAGTAAGGCTTGCAGCCTGCTTGTTCAGTGATTTATCATATGCCTTGTAATAAAACTACTAACAGAGGCAATGCAACCTTTTAAAAATGTATATATATATATATTTTTTTTTTAATTGTTATTTTAAGCATTTTAATAATCTAGCATAATATCCATCTACTGTCTCATTTCCCTGTTGTATGCATTAATTAATGCAAGTCCAGTCTGCTCTAAGTTTTCATTTTTCAGAGATTCTGTCTGTTAGACCTTTTACTCTGTTGTCTAAAAATGTTTCAGAATTTTTTAAGCTTCTGTTTTTCTTTTGCCTGACGCCCTGCATCAGATTAAAGCTTGTTTAAGGAGTTTAACTAGTGAAAGTTTATCTAGTTTACTATTAAATTTATAGTTGTTAACACATTTTGCAAAATATCTCACATTATTTGCTTACTGTAATTGCATATGCTTCACATTATCCGTTAGGGGCGGATCTCGTGATCTCTTAGTGCACTGATTTCCCATGTCTTAAAAAGACTGTTACGTAACCCTTCTCTTGTACCACGTGGTATCTTATTTCCCCATATCCACAGTAGTGTCTAGAATGACTGTTTACTTTGCTTTGTTATTCCCTGATCTATGACTCAAGATACAATACTTGACTCTCTCTCTCCCTGCTATCACAAACCTTAGCAATAGCACAGTGTAACCTGGTCCCTGATCTAAAACAAAGACAAAGAGGGAAATTCTTCTTACCTGAGCCTCCTGCTCTTATTGTTTCTCCTTGGGGCCCAGTCTTCCGCTTTTCAGCCACAGATCAGAAAGTGGACAGCCTCTTTACACACAACAATTCAGTCGGAGGTCTTTTCACTTTAAGAAGAACCATTCTTTTCGCAGCTTCTCCTCGCAGATTTATTAGTACTTATGCACTCTGTGACCTGCAGCTTACCAAGGGAATTCCGGTCCCTAGCACCAAAATGTTAAATAAATTTGTTAGAATCGGACTGTAAAAATCATTGAGTTATTCAAAAACAATGTCAATCAATAACAAACAATAATGCAGGAGAACTCAAGTATCTTAAAGCTCTAATGTACATTAGGAGGCAAAAAACCATACACAAAGTTGTATAGAATTTTGACTGGTTTATTCATACAGTGTTTGCCATTTTATATCATTTACAATCAGCTTTTGCCCACCTCACTGACGTGGTCAGTGACAGGGTCTTTACATCATAGTAACTTAGTAAAAAGTGCTGGCATTGTGTTTTTTAAAGAAGTCTTTTTCCCATGAGAATGTTACAGCCTTGCAAACACCTGGTCAGTCACGATGACCTCCTGAGGATGTAGCCAATTCAAGGTTCTCTGATTAGTTCGAATACAATAGATGTATGTCTTCTTTAATGCCTCTCTTTGTCTTCCTCGTTTCCAGCTGCGCACTATCAGAGATAGTGCGCACAAGGCTACTCTCCTGGTGGAGGCAGGAAAGAGGACACTCATGCGAACAGATTTATTATTTTCTAACTTTGCAAAATAATCTTTTACTTGAAAGACATGAGCCAGGCTGTGTTTGCAAGCTGCCAAGGTCAAATTTCTGATTACACTGCAGCTTGTGCTTCAAGCAATAATATGCAGGTTTATTTCTACTATTATTCTAGTAAGACAGAATTAAATGCATTATATACTACTTTCCAAACTTTGTTCTCTTTTATGGATTTAAGTACATTTATTTCTAACTAAAGCACACATTTCTCTATATATTTGATCACACAACTTATATATGTTTGAATGTTTAAATACACATCTTCCTAAGCAGCACACATTGTAAATATATTTTTCTAGGCAGCATGTATGTAAATATATTTTCTAAGCAGCATGTATAGATTTTTCTAACAGTACCTCAATACAAACAAAAAATTAATGACTTCAACAATTGGCTTAGTTTCTGGTGTCATTTAAAGGGGATCCAGTATCTGTCAGCCTGGGATGACATGATCGGCAGACCTCGATGCTTTGCCAGAGATGGTCTTCATCTGTCAATCCTGGGATTTTGGTTACTGGCTAAGGCTCTTGCCATCCCCATAGTGCCTTTTTTAGGAAATGTTACAAGAACAAAATTCCTAATGTAAAAATACCCTCTAAAAACAACCTCAAGGTTATGTTGCTAAACGCTATGAGTCTAAACCAGAAACTGCACTCACTGGAAGCAGTCCTCACCCTGGAAGATGCTGGCATTTTTGCAGTCACTGAGACCTGGTTTAAAGCTGTGGAGAGCACTCCAGCTATACCAGGTTACAGTTTCATCCACACGTTCAGACCACAAACTGAAGGCGTGAGAACTACAGGAAGTGGTGTATCAATATTCATTAAAGATAAATACACCTCTAGATTAATTAAACAGCATGAGTCTCTTTAATTACTTCAGGTGCAATTGACTGTAGGTAAGACCCATCTTAAAGTCATTGCCAGTTATAGGACCATCTCAGTGAATCAGGACACCAACTCAACCTACTTGGATCTACATGAGTCAATCAAGATACAACCAAACAGCCTAGTTTTTGGGTAACTTTAATTACCTCTCCACAGACTGGGTAATCTATATGTGTACAATAAGAACCACAGGAAAGAAAGAGTGTTCAAAATGTGACCAAGAACAGAAAAAAGGAACACTCAAATGTACACTTCCAAAGAGCCAAAAATAACTTTAATAAAGTTCACTGGCCAAAACAGTAAGCATAAAAACACATAAACGCTCCTTAAACCACTGCGTTTTCATCCATAATAGTACAGACTTCATCAGATACCTTCATAACACACAAGAAAGCAATATATACCCCCTTAATCAAAACTAATAAAGCTAATTAAGTAATAAAAAACTTAATTGGATCTAGAAAACATAATTAGACATATTTAAAACACAATCGTACAAAAATTGTCATGTGAAGCACAAAACAATCCCACCCAATTAAAAACACAATAATCTAAATAAATATACATTAAATATTGCACAGTAAAATATGTACTAATTGTAATATAAAAATAAATATTAGTATAGAAATGTAATAGTGTGACGTATAGCACCACCTAATGAAAATTGTTGAACACAACATTACAACTAAGCTAAAACTAACGTGAAACCCCAATCATTATAAGTACTAAAGCTTAGCTGACCTCATTTTTAAGGGAGACCATATAATTCAGACCTGGCCCTCTGTTTGCTTCCAAAAAAATTTGCCAGTAAAGTTCCCTGTATTCCAAGTTCGTCTCCCATGAACCACCCCTAACATTAATAGAAACATCTTCTAAGACAAAATACTGAAACCTAGCCACAGGGCATATTAGTGTATGTTTGTAAAGTGCATTCTTCTGATTTTCTTTTTTTATATTGTACATATGCTCATAAATACATTTCCTAAGTTTCCTTTCTGTCTTCCCTATGTAGAAAGCTTCACATCTTTCATATAGGGCAATGTAGACTATTTCTTTGTATCACAAGTATAATGGGACCTCCCAATTATATATTAATCTTTACTACTTATGTAATTATCCATACTGTTTGACACAAAATGACATTGTGGACAAAAGCCACATTTAAAAGTCCCCACCTTATTCTTAGTATTAGGTTTACTCTGTTGTCTCTCCAGTACATTTTTGATACTATACCTTTTCCTGAATATACATTTTAACGGATTAACAAAAATAGTGTGTAAATCAGATAGACTAGCAAACTTAGTCCATTCTTTCTCAATAACATTCCTAATAACATGGGATCACCATTATAATCCATAATAAATGCACTTTCATAAATTCCACCACTATCATGGCCCACATTTTCTAGGTCACCCTGTGTGTTACATACAGTTGGTTCTTCTACTCCCAAAATGACATACGTGTTTTTGTAGGACTAATGGAGACAGCTCTAAAGAATAAGGAAAGAGAATAACTTTATATATTTTGAAGGTGAGTTTTTTCATCAGTTTGGAAGCAAACAGAGGGCACTGCACCACCCTCAGTTGTGTGGCCATCCCTGGCCAGATCTGACCACAAATCAGTCTCACTAGAAGTAACTATAACACAAGACCCCCCTTAGCAACAACGTGATGGCATAAATATCATCATAGCCCCTCCCCCCACTGATGGAACAGACACCAACTGTATGATGAGTTATACACCAATGCTTTATATAAGCACCTGTGCAATTGTATTAACTCTGCCTTACCTGATAGAACCAAAGCAAGATCGTCAAGGAAAAACAAATATGCCTGGTGGACAACTGCCATTAATAGGATATACAACAGGAGAAAGAAATGGCTGTCTAAGAGTAGGAAGGAATAGTGTCAAAACTGGAAACACCCCCTCCTCAACTTAAACAAGCAAAAAGACTCGTAGTATGTCCTGCAAAGCTAACTATGATTCCAAGTTAGCTTCCCTAACTAAGGATAACCACAAGGCATTCTTTATTTACATTCGTAACCTCAAAGGAAAGGCCCAGATTTACACTGAACTTCTAGTTAATGGTACTACATATATAGAACCCGTGGATATAGCAAATCTGCTGGCTGACAGGTTCATTGAAAACTTCATTCCCCTGTCCCTGCAACATATACCCCAAAGCATCCCTAACACCTATCCCCTGCCTAGTATCTCCATGGAGCAGGTCTTAAATGCCCTCTCCAAAGCCAAAAACACAGCATCTATGGGACCAGACAATATCCCAGGCTGTGTTCTACATGGGTTAAAACAGGAATTAGCATCACCATTGGGCACGCTTTTCAATCACAGCCTAAGCACTGGCTTCATCCCAGTGGAATGGAAAACAGCTTCTGTTATCCCTTTTCAGAAAGAGTGTGCATCCACGGATCCCAGAAACTATAGACCCATTAGCCTGACCAGCCTTGTGTGCAAGGCCATGGAATGAATCATCATGGACCTTATTAACAATGATATAGGAAATCACCAAACAACCTCACCCAGTTTAGCTTTGTCAAGGGGAGATCATGCCTGTTAAACTTGGTGGACTTCTTTGAGACAGTCACCAAAGGCCTAGACAAGGGCAAATCTCTGCATATGGCCTACTTAGACTTAGCGAAGGCCTTTGACACAATCCCCAACTCAGGAATCATTGATAAACTCACTCAGCTGGGTATCAACCCGTATATTGTTACATACATATATATATATATATATATATATATATATATATATATATATATATATATACACACATATATTGTCAGGTGGGTTGCAAACTGGCTCACTGTTAGAACTAATACAATCAAAATAGGAGACTCCACCTCCTCCAGCAGATCTGTAACCTGTGGTGTTCCACAGTGATCATTTCTGGGACCCCTGTTTGGAATCTACTTCTCCAAAGTACAGGCTAAAACTAAAGGACTGTGGCTGACAAAGTTTGCTGATGACTGCAAACTGGGAGTGATCATAGAAACCCCTAGCAATATCAACATCCTGCAAGAAGATCTTATGCAGACCAATCACTGGTGCCAAAGTCATGGTCTTAAACTTAATACAGAAAAATGCATTATCATCCCCTTTGGAAAGGGTGATGTTCCTGCAAACTACCACATCAACAGCAATACCCTAAGTACACAGTCAGTGGTGAGAGATCTGGGCACACAGGTTGATAACAACCTTTACTTTGATCACCATGTCTCCACAGTGGTAAGAAAGGCATGTTATATTGTTCATCTCATAAGTAAAGGCATTGCCTCCAGGGAAAAAAAAAGAGGTTATACCCCCCCCCCGTATTCTTCCCTCATAAGGCCAATAATAGAGTACAATGCTTCCTTTGGTATGTTCCTTTCCAAACACTTGCAGCAACTGGAAAAAACAGAAAGGTTCCTTACAAAGAAATTTATTCAGGATCTCTCTAATTCAGACAGACTGAAATCATTGTTAGTTTACTCTGTGTCATACAGAATGCTTAGAGGTGACCTGTGGCTTGCATATAAAGCAATCTCCGACCCAGCTTTAATGGAAATGCTGCACATTTGCAAGTTAAATGGCACTTTGGTCATTCACTCAAAGGACCGTAACCTGGTATGTGACATCAACAGAACTTGTTGGAGAGACAGATTTGTCTCACAAAGGTTTTCCCACCTTTGGAATAAGCTTCCCATTCATGTTAAACAAATCCCCTCTTGGCCCTATTTAAGTACAATTTGGACAATTGGATGGGTAACCAGAAATTCACTCCAAGGGTTCCACCTGTGTCCCTCTTGGACAGGGGCAATTAGATGCTGATTGCAGTGTCTGCTTGAACCAGACACCCTTGGGAACACAGGTTGAACTTTGCATTGGCCTAGCAACCTCCTATGATCCTATGAAGTTCCTTTGATTCTGTCTTATTTATGTGAATTTTTCAATGCTGGATTATTCTTCTGTTAAAGCCAATCTATCTGCTATTTCTGATTGTCTGCCTTTGACTCCCTCTTTGGCTTCTAGATTTGAGATCAAACAATTTCTTAAAGGTGTCTTTCATATTAGGCCTCCCAGGAGGCCTATTCCATCTTCCTGGGATGTAAATTATGTTTTGGAAAAATTGATTCAGGCTCCTTTTGAGCCTGCAGCTTCGGCTTCTGTACAGCATTGTTCTTGGAAGACTGTTCTTCTTTTAGCCCTTACCTCAGCCAGACTGGTGTTTGAACTGCATGCCCTTATGGTTGCTCCTCCTTTTTTGTTTTTTCATTAAGAAAGTGTGTCTCTTCCTACTAATCCTTCTTTTTATGCCCAAGGTGGTTAATGAGTTCTTTCTTAATCAATCTATTCATTTTTTTACTTTTTTCCCTTCCCCACAATTTGCTAGTGAGAAGGTTCTTCACAGCTTGGATCTGGACAAACACCTCAGATATTATTTGTATAAAACTTAAGCCATTCATAAATCTGAGCAGCTTTTTGTTTCCTTTCATCCTAGGTTTTTGGGTTTGGCTGTTTCCAAGCAAACCATTTCGTCCTGGATATCTAAAGCCATTTCCTGTTGTTATTCCTTTCATGGGATAAGCCTTCCTTCTTCTGTTAAGGCTCATTCTACCAGTGTTCTGGCTTCCTGAGTTGTATTTTTTCAGGGGCTTAGATACAAATTATATTCTTGAGGCAGCTACTTGGACTTCTGTGCATACCATTACCAAGCACTATCAGTTGGATATCGTTTCTATGGCTAGAACAGGTTTTGCCAGGACTATGTATTCTACATGGTTTTCTTGAGGGCTCTGCTGGTCCATCCTACTCCCAACTTTCTTCCTGAGCTTTTGTATTCTCCCTATTGTAAACAATACTGCAACAGTGATATGGAAAGACATAGTGCACTTGTGTAAAATCTTACCATAACAGTAGATGTCTTTTCCTTCCATTTGCAGTATTCGCTCCCTCCCTCTTCCCCTCGTTCCTTTTCTCCTTCTAGATGTACTTGTCACCTGATTGTATCCTTAGACTGTTGCTCCTACTAGGGCTTTTCAGTTCTGAGGACAGTACTTCCGTACATCACCTTTATGCCCTGCACTGTGCACAGGGAGCATATGTGTGACATACGCCATACCTACTACAACCCAAAGGCTTTTGTATACTGGGTGGATGTTGGGCTACTCTTGGCAGGGGATCCCTATTGTAAAGAATACTGAAACAGTGATGAGAAGGACATCTACTGTTATGGTAAGATTTCAAACAACTGTACTTTCTAATGCTGTTTGTTTTGGGAATGTGCAAAAATTTCATCAGAATAGGGTCCATGGTTGCCTTGTATGCCAGGCATAGGTCACCTCTCAGTGGTCTGTAGGAGACTGAGTATAGAGATCAGGCTTTGAGGCAATCCACATAGGACACTGTGTTTATAACCTGTATTCCTTTTGTAAAGAACCTTTGCAGACAATCCAGTTGCTGCATGTGTCTGGTCAGGTATATACCAAAGGGGGGATTATACTCAATAATACATCTGATGAAGGCCAAGTATAGTGGTACAATGGCTTCCCTGAACCTAAATGCCATGCATTTACTTATAAGCTGAGCAGCACAGAAGGATTCCCTTACTACCTTGGATACATGTTGGTTGAAGGCCGGGTTACTCTCTATATGGGTTCCCAGATCCAAGTGTTTTATTGATGTAGTAGTTCCCTCTGGTGGTTGACTTCCCAAAAGATACTATAATGCATTTCTTGACACTAAGTGTTAAGACATGGATTTGGCACCAGTTATTTGTCTGTTTTAGAATTTCTTGTAAGATTTTAGTGTCTTGGGGGGATTCTATGACTGCTTCCAGTCTGCAATCATCTGCAAAGTTGGTCAGCCAGAAGACTTTGACACTGGCCTTGACTACTGACAAATAAATTGGTAAAAACAATGTAAAAAACTCCTGTTAAGAGATGAACGCTCCTGGTTTCAAAACAAGTATTAATATATAAAGACAACAAACTGGAGCGAAATGACCTCAGTAAAGTGACGTTTCCAAAGGCGCACAAAAGAGTTATTCAACTCAATAAAAATAGCGTTCCAAAGGCACTGAAAGGTTATTCAACCCAGTAGGAACAAAAGTTCACACTTTTCCAGTCCAGTAACCACGCACAACGACATATAATCCAAACAAAATATTTATTTGAGCTAGCAAACAGTAAGCGCTTTCACCATAGGGCTTTTTCAAACTTCAACAGTAGCATTTGAGGTTAGGCAGCTTATATACATAAGGGAAGAAGTTCATTAGTACAATCAAATCAAATTAATTGATTAATTAGTTAAAATCCATCTCATTTGAATCATTTAAGGGCAAACCAAACCTATCCTTATAAAGCATGTGTTGAAACTTGAATAAGGTAACATTTATACATACACAGAATTCTTGTAATACTATTTAATTCAGTAGCCCCTATAACTTTACAACTTCAATTCATTTCTAATCATAAATATCTTTAATGATAATAAAATAAATAAATAAGGAAAGTATAAAATATATATAATATAATATATAAAATACATATAAAAAATACATATGAAAATCACAGTTAAAAACACAATACTGAGATATGAGTAGTCATACCAATAGGGAATAAACACATAAAAGGACATATGATGAAAATGTATTCCTAGCTCATATTTAAAAAACTAAGCAGGTAATGAAAAGTGCATATAAAAGTTTATGCATATTGAGTAGGCTGGAAGTGTGTGCATGTATATATAATGTGAGCATTGGAGCATAGACAATAAACTACAACTAAAGGTCTAGGGTCTGATGATATAAAACTAGTGATAGAGGGCTATAAGGCAGATTAATTCATGATTTAGGCCTAGCCAACCTTTTCCTGCGTAGTAAAGGTTTCACTTGTACTTTATCATTTATGCCTGGAAACTTGACAGCTCTTAGGCGGACAATCCATCTAAGTTCACATTCCTGCAGGTAAGAGTCTATATCTCCACCTCTAATACCAGGTTTAACCTGTTGTAACACCTTGAAGTTAAATAGATGACCTGGTCCTGTATTCCTTACATGTTTTGCTAAGGCATTATTCTCAGAAGCAGTCCTAATATACATGTTCTCTAATACGCTCCCTGAGTTGCCTACAGGTCTTGCCTACATAAAATACTGGGCAGCACGTACATTTAGCAATATATACTACATTAGTACTCGTACAACTAGTCCCAGTATTAAACTTATAGATTTTTTGTGTAGATGGATGTATAAATCTATCACTGTTATCTATGTATTGACATTGATTACATTCTAGACATGGTGTAGTATTGTAATCTTTCATAGGCACATTGCCTTGTCTAATTAAAGGACGATGACATAATGTCCTTTTCAAATTAGATTTATTTCTGTAGGAAAAACATGGACCATCACCCACTATCTTAGATATATCATCATCCAATTCAAGGATTTCCCAGTGCTTACGAACAATTTCCCTGATACTATCTACATCTCTCGAGAAAAATAGGGATAGCCTAATATTATCATTGTCATTCTTAGCAGATGCTACATGTGGACTTTCCTTCTCAGAGAAATATGGTTTGGCCACAGTTTCCCTCAACTTATTAACTAATCCTATGTTCCTATCTATCTCTTTCACTTGGTACTTCCTTTCTAATAATCTATTTTTAAGGGCATTAACTTCTTTAGAATGCCCCATATGGCAAGGATTCAGCCTGGACGCTCTAATAAGCTGACCTTTCATAATGCTATCAAAAACAAACCTTGGATGCATGCTTTGACGGTGTAATAGTGTGTTCCTATAACATGCTTTCCTGTATATAGAGGTATTCAAAAGACCAGAAGGTAATCTATTAATATGTATATCTAAAAATGACACTTCATTTTGGGAGTAATTAATAGTGAATTTCAAAAAATCTGAGAGTCCATTAACTATTTCAAAAAAATCCAAGAGAGATTCTTCATCCCCTTTCCAGATGAAAAAAAGGTCATCTACAAAACGTCTGTAGTGACCAATATTTTCCTGGAACTGTGATAAAACAAATAAAGAATTCTCTTCCCAGTCGGCCATCACAATATTGGCGTAGCTATTGGCACATGAAGTGCCCATAGCTACGCCATCTTTTTGTATGTAAATATGTTCCCCGAACACAAAAATGTTGTTCTCAAGGACAATTTCTAAAAACAGTGAAAGTAAGTCAACAGTCCCTTCATTAAAATCTGAATGGTTTCGAACATACCTCTGGAACCTTATTAGACCCTCTTCATTTGGGATCTTAGTAAATAGACTTACTACATCAAGTGTTACAAGAAAATAGGGTTCCCTATCTTCCAAGGTACTAGTATATTCATATAAATCAACTAAAAAATGTTTACTGTCTCTCAGTATATGCTGATTCACATCTACTAAAGGTCTCGTAAAGAATTCCAAAATAATAGAAAAGGGCTCAGTTAGCCACCCCTGCCCTGCTACTATTGGTCTCATGGGAGGGGTGTTCAAAGATTTATGTATCTTTGGCAGCCCCTGTATGATCGGGATGAGAGGGTTTTTTACTTTGAGATATCCGAATAAAGTGTCAGAGATAATTTGACTTTTATGTAAATCCTCTAGAGTGTCATACACTTGAAAGACCTTCACACCAACCTCTAAAAGAGTTATACTAGCATAAAATAGTTCATCACTCAACATAGTGGTCATAATATCAACATAGCAAGAAGTGTCTAAAATAACCACAGGACCACCCTTATCAGCTGGTCTTATAACTATGGAATGGTCATTTTTAAGATTAGTCAATGCTTGTCTCTGTAAGTAAGTCAAATTAAACTGATGTTTCCTTATAGTATTACTATCCTTACTTTCATAGTACTTATAAATATCATTTTCTACCATTCTTGTAAAAGTATCTAGTACTGGATGTAGGGAGGGGACATATAGGCTATTAGGTCTGAATCTCTCTATGTCCGCTTCCCTGTTAATATTTCGCTGAGTTCCAAAATCTAATTTCAATTGAATATTTCTAGTGAACATCTTTATATCTAGAACTGAGTCTGTTAGGCAGGGGTGGCTAACTGAGCCCTTTTCTATTATTTTGGAATTCTTTACGAGACCTTTAGTAGATGTGAATCAGCATATACTGAGAGACAGTAAACATTTTTTAGTTGATTTATATGAATATACTAGTACCTTGGAAGATAGGGAACCCTATTTTCTTGTAACATAAACAAGAATAGACATCAATTAGTGCAAGTAAAACACAGGTAATAACATGCATCTTAGCATAGATAACCTCAACTTCAGGTTAATTTGAGCATGTGTTAGCAGCTATCTGTTTGGCCCAAATATTACTATTAGAAAGGTTAAACATCTTTATGTGAAAGATGTAAATAGTTATGTGTGTTTGTATTAAGTTAACAAGTTATGGTGGTGTTCAGAAGGTGTTTTTTTTTTTTTTTGCTTGATGTTTTTTATTAAAACAAAACATCTTATAAAATGAACATAGTTTCCAAATTTGATGATAAGAAAAAAATGCATAAAGGATTAACCTGCCAAACATTAATAGTGCATAATACAAAAGCTTGAAAAAGACATTTAAAAAGCAGTCATATATAATAGGCAGGAAATAATGGCTTCTTACCATAATGGCAACACTTTCCATATTATTTTGGAATGTGAATGGTTGCACAGGTATAAATACAAAGAAAATAATACTTAATTATATTACAAAATGCAGAGTACAAATAGTAATGCTATAGGAGACACATTTGGAAAGAACTAATCGTGAATTTGATAAAGAAAAAATTTCAGGGTGGATATTCTGGAAAATATTATGGATAAAGGAAAAGAGGAGTACTTATATTAATTGCTAGAGGAGCACCAATAGTGACAGAAGAGGGAAAAAAGATGATAACTGCAAATTTCTGCTAGTAAGGGGTTACTGGCAGGGGATGAGGATTACACTGACATGTATTTATATTCCAATTAAAACTGCTATTATGGACCTTAAAACATTTTTGGGACAAATAATCAGCTTTCAGCAGTGACTATTACTTATAGGTGGAGACTAGAATTTGATTTGCAACAATGAGGATCCATCTGTGGGTCCTAGAATGGAAAATATAACAAAAGAGGGTAGATTTCTGAAGAGATTTATGAAAATATTTGGTATGAAAGACATGAATTCAGTAGTAGGAACTCTTGAGAGGATTTACATACATACCTCTCAACTGTCCAGATTTTTGCAGAATGTCCAGATTTTTGTCTCATATTTTGGTCTGTTACTGGTAAAGTCTGTGGTTTTCTGGCAAATCATTGAGGATTAAAGTCACTACATAGTACTAAATAATAACATACATTTGAGTTTCAGACTAGAAATCCTTCAGAAAATACATATTAATTCTAAACATGTTATTCTTTATAGGAACAATATTTAAAATCTGTCTCTATATTTGTGTCTTTATCCCCCCATTATTTCTGTCTTTGTCCAGATTACTTGCACTTAGAGGTTGAGAGGTATGTTTACATATTATTCAGCAAGGTACAATAACTGGGTTAGACTAGCCAGAAATGTTTCACAGGAATATGTCCATTTAATTGTGAACTTTGACACACATCCAATAACTATTTCAGATCATGTATCAACAATTACTAAGATAAAAATGCAGGGTAATGAAATAAAGATGAGACACTGGAACTTACCCATCTACCTGTTAAAAACAGAGGAATTTAGGGAATGGGTAGTGGAAATTATCGAGGAGTTTTTAGAGAGGATAGTTATAGCTATTGAGTGTGATAAAATGAAAGTGGAGTCTAAAAATAGAGTAGATGTAAAAGAAAAAGAGATTGTGATAAAAAAATGATAAGAATTATTTAAAGGGGCTAGCAAATGTTAAAGCATTACAAAATAAGGGCAATCTCACAAAACAAGAAGAGGCGCAATTGCAGACTGCTAAAGAGAAAATAAGGGAGTACCTGGATAATATGTACATGTTTAGAAAGACTGCTGTTAAGCAACTGTTTTTGATAATAACTCCAGAACAGCAAACCTTTTGGTACAATAGAAAGGGGAAAGGGTTGTTGACAACCTTAGGGAGCCTATAAGAAGAAAAATAACCAGAGATCCTGTAGACATAGTATAGATATTTTAGAAATTTTATGAAAATTTGTATAAAGCATAGAAGTGGGGAAATTAAGACAAAGCACAGAGGAAAATATTTATTGAAGACTTAAATATGCCAAGTTTAGAAGATGATGAGGCTCAACAACTAACAGTTAAGATAAGAAGAGATGAGAGAAATATGGTGATGTATAACTACATGAAAGTCTCCAGGAACAGATGGCACTCTGGTGGACGTTTGGAAGTTAGGATGGAAGAAAGTTATAAAGATCTGGAAGGCTTTATTCAACAATATTTTAAAATGACAATAGGGACCACAATCCAAGAAAAAAGCTGTGTTGGATGTAATACCTAAAGATGATAAAGACCCATCTGATCCAACTTCAAATGGGCCCATTTCAATCTAAACCATGATTATAAAGTGAAATCCAAAAAAAGAAGTGACTTCCGCTAAAGAACGCTCAGCAGAACAAAAAACAATGTAAATATTGGAAGAGCATTGCACCACAAGTATTAGTATTTCATCTGAGCATTCAAAACTTGCTAAACAATCAAAATGGCAAAAAGACAGCTTCAAAACAACAGCTTCAGTCACAGGCTTTTACCATATTGAATCCACAATATATGAAATATTGTGCTTTGCTGTTGTAAAAGTCAAGTGGCATTGTAGTTCCACAGCTTTAAAACATGTGGATGTCATAAAAACAGAAAAAACGAACATGAAAGTGAAGAACCCTTCTCATGTAAACAACGGACAAGTGCTTTCAGCTTTTTCAAGCCTTCTTCAGATCCAAATAGGTAAGCTGGGTTCAGTGTTTAAAAGTTGCTATGATCCAATGAAACAACCTACAATGAATGACGAATGTTAACCAATCAAGTTAGTCCATTGGTACACACCTCCATAGCTTTCCGACAAACATGAAATTAAAACTCTTTATTTAAAACTCTTTGTTTAAAACATAACATGATTGTTTGACATTTCTAAGACAGACTCGGACAAATTTTCAGAAGGAATATTAGTAAAATCTTTTCAGTAGGTTCTAGTTAAAAGAACGAGCTCTGCATAAAAGCCAAAGTTTGAGAGAAAAAAAGTGAAAATAAAAATAAAAATGGTCATTTAGGGCACTTCTTTTTATTTCATTTCAACAATTCCTTTGGGACATCAGAGCCTAAGTCAGTATACCTAAGGTTTCTGGCAATGAAAACAGATCATGGGTGAGCATAGATCATTGCTCGTCTATTTTTAAGAAAGGGTTTTAAGGGAATGCAGCCATTAAGGCCAGGGGGTTATCTGCCCTCAGCTGCATTATCCATTTGGCTTCCTCTCTCTCAGTCAGATTGGTCAGTCTCCTTCTCTGGAAGTAAAATGTATCTTTGAAATGACCATGAAAACAAAGCTATGTCCCTCATGCTCACGTAAATGAAGGAAAAGAGAATTTGTTTCCTTTCTGTTACGTATATCAGATTGATGTTTGATAATTCTTTCCTTTAGCTTCATATTAGTTTTTCCAACATAAAATGCTGTGCAGGAAGTGCAGGTAGCTATGTAAACAATATTGCTGGTTAGGCAATTAGCTAATCCATGAAAAACAAATGTCTGTTTAGTAACCGGATGCTTAAATGTGTTGCTACAATTGATTACATTGCAGACCTTGCAGAAGCCACATTTCTTTGTTCCTGATGAATTATTATGTACGTAGTTCTTGCATATCCCATCATTTGAGCATAAAATCCTTTTGAGATTCTTTTTATTTTTGAAAAGGAAACTTGGGTTATCTCCAACAATCTCTTTTAACGTTTTATCCGAAGTTAGAATCAGCCAGAACTTTTTGATCACCTGGCATACGTTATCATGGTCCATAGTGTAAGTCAAATTGACCCTTAAGTTAGAGGTTCTTTTAGGTATAGCTAGGGATGGTGTATTTTCGTCTTCTCTAACCTTAGAGGAATAAAAAGTTTTTCCTTTTCCTTAACGTATGTCATTAATTCTGGTCTTGTTTAGTTCTAAACTTCTCTTTCCATAGCCTCGTTGACTGAAATTATTAATAAGCCTCTCTTCTTCCTGGAGAAAGGTTGCCTCTTCTGTACATAGCTTTGAAATCCTTGCAATTTGATTTTCAACAATGTTAGAGAAAATATGCCTGGGATGTATACTGGAAAAGTGGAGCATGTGGTTTTGCCAGATATCTTTCCTATAGTGGCAATTGTCTATTCCCTTCTTCGGATCAAGAGATAGCCTCACATCCAGAAAGTCAATCATCTCTCTAGATGTTTTTACATCAAATTTCAGGAAAGTAGTGATCTGTGATAGGAAGTTAACAAAGCTTCTTAAATCTTCTTCTTTGCCCTTCCATAAAATAAAGGTGTCATCCACAAACCAATTGTACAGAATTATCTGGTCATTCCAAGTGTTATTAGCATCCTTGGACCAAGCTCTTTCCCAGTTGGCTAAAACCAAGTTTGCATAACTATTGGCATAGGGCGTGCCCATGGCAGCCCCCCCCCAATCTCTGCCAGTAGTAGCTGTTGTCATAGGTAAACACATTGCACTCCAACACGATTTCCAAAAGATCACATATCAGACGTGATTCTACCATCTCTTCAGTTAGAAATTCTCTTACTGCTTCAATGCCATAATTATTTGGTATGGAAGTGAATAAACTATTCACGTCTAGGGTTACCAATAGCAGACTCTCAAGATCATCATGATGTTTTAGAGCTATATACAGATGTTGTAGAAACTCAGCTGTATCTTTAATCACGGTGGAGGCCCTAGATAGCATCTTTTTTAGTTCTTGTTCAATAAACATAGAAATAGATTCCCTCAACCATCCTCTACCAGCCACAATTGGTTGTAAAGGTGGGCATTTAAGATCTTTATGAATTTTTGGTAATCCACTGATAGTTGGTACGGTGGGGTGCTCCTTGATGAAAAGATCATGCAGATACTCATTAATCTCTCTTTGCAATAACATGTCATAAAGAACCTGCTGGATCTTCTGTTTCATAATATTTAATTCATTCTTACTAATCAAGGAATAGGTCTTTCGATCACTTAATAATTCTTTCATCTATTGGACATACATCATTGCATCCATTATCACTATGGCTCCTCCTTTGTCAGCAGGTTTAACCACAATATCATTCCTTTCTTTAAGCTCAATACACACAGCCAGCCTATATTCAAAAACAAAAGTCATTCTTAGCAATACACCAAATACAGCTTAAGTAATGACTTTTGTTTTTGAGTATAGGCAGGCTGTGTGTATTAGTGGTTTTACCAGCATGTTGTTTTAAAAGTCAAGTTGTGTTGTCTGAAAAAGTGCACTAAGGTATAGTGCAAGAAAGTGCTAACGACAATAAATTTGTTTGTGGATTGGATTGCGTTCAGCCATTTTCATTTTCTTTTTAGTTTTGGTCTTTGTTCGTTTTTATGGCAGTCAGTAGTGGCAACGCAGATTCCCAATCCTTGTTTGATACAAGTTCTAACAGTTCTGGAATTCCCAATCAAGAAGATGATTCCGTTGGGTATCTTACAGCATTAATACAGCAGTTAACTCAGCGAGTCGATGACCTGGCGAGGAGTATGTCCAAACAGGCAAACAACGCTGAAATTGTGGTTCGGCCAAAATCGGGAGTTACTTTCAACACCGGCTTTTCTTTAACACGTAACCTGCCTGTTTCAATGCTTGGTGCTATGCCTAGTACGTCAAGCAATGTTGAGCCGGTACCTGCTTGTGTATTAAATAACCGTGAGAGTAACCAATTTAATAAAGGAGTGAATATTGGTTCTATTGACAATGAGAACAGTAATCAAAATTCAGTGAGTAACAATATTAATGTGTTACCAAAATTGAATGAATTTATCAGTACACCTAGCATTTTTGAAGGGATTGATAAAAACGCATCAACTAATAACCTTGAACAGCACAAACTTAATAACAATATTGTTTTGAAGCTAAAACAATTTGATCAACGCTTGTTAAAATACAAAAAGTTACAAATTGAAATTTCATATTTTAAGGAGTGCATAAGACTTGCAATTGTTCCTAAAGGTTTGCGCCAATGGAAATATCCATCAGGCATTATTAAGAACTCAGATTTTCATTTACAGTTAGTCCAATTTTTTAACAAACAGCGTTTGGACTCTGCACATTCTCATTGATCAATATGAAAAACAATTGGTAGATTTGAAAAGCCAATTGGACGAATTGGATAGAGATATTACTACCAACCTAGATTTTTCTAGGTATTAATTTGATTATAGGAGAATATTTTCTAGCATTGAGGTTTTGCTAACTAAAATTATGGAAACCAAAAAACGGAAAATCAATCGTGATAGGCTAGCATATGAACATAATCGAGCCTATCCAGACCCCCCTAACCATCCAGAGACTGTTTCAAGTCCAGGAGTGTCTTCGGTTTCCATAGATAATAACGTCAGCGTTGAAGCACCTGCAGATGACATCGTGGAATTTTCTCAGGGCGACAATGGTAACCTAAACAGTGGAATCAGATGCAGCGAGCGCATTTCTAAACAAAGTCAACAGCTTCGTAACAACCAAAAAGTCGGACAACAGGGTAATAACCAGGGTTTTTACAGGAACAACAAGAACGCTACATCTACCAGGGCAAACTCCAATTGGAGCCAACGTCCACAACAGAAGAGAAACAACAAACACAAGAGGTAATCCCCTTGAAACATCAAGGACAGTTGAATATTTTGCGAAGTAGTAATCAAGACTTCCATGTGTATAATTTTACTTCTATTTCCATTTCTCAATATTTGATAGAGCTTTTAGCTAAAGGCTTTAATTTTATACCAAATATTAGACCTAATTTATCACGTGTTCTATGTGATCTTAAGTTATTTACACGTAAAATGAATTTAAAGGTCATGTTTGGTAACTCTGGTGGTGTTTTGTCCGATGAACGAGTTACAAGTACATTTAACCCTCCTTTAGAACATAATATTGCATTGTTTGAAAAAATGTCAGAAATGCATTTTAGAGCAGCTATTACTGATTATTATCGCAATGCAATTCATTTTGAAGGTAATAACGAAGTGAAACAATTTAATGAATTTATAAAATTAAATAAAATCCATGTTATGAAACCGGATAAAGGAGGAGGCGCAATTCTTATGTACGAGTCTGAATATGTTGATAGGATGCGTAAAATGCTTTTAACTTCTAGGTACAGTAAAATCTCATTAAATGAGTTTAACCAAGCATACCAAAGGATTAAAAAATTTTTGAGTGACCTTTTCATTGAAGCCAGTATTTCCTTAGATACCATGCCAGCACCATTAACCCCAGTTATTTTTGGAGTACCGAAGTTACACAAAAATATGTCAAACCCTCCTTTAAGGCCCATTATAGATGGACGTAAATCCATCACATATGCATGTGCAAAATGGGTCGATAAGAAATTGAAGGATGTTCTTAAGTCAGAAGCACAAATATGCCGAGATTCATGGCATGTTTTACATCATCTCAATAATATTACATTCGATGCTTCTTATGGGTTTTTGACTGTAGATATTAAAGATCTTTATACGATAATTCCACATGAGTTGGGGATGGAATGGGTGAGAGAGTTTTTGCATATTAAACACCTTTCAGGCGAAACTATAGATTTAGTTATATCTTTATTAGATGTGATTTTGAAAAATAATTTCTTTATGTTTCAAGGTGAATTTTTTTTGCAAAAAACGGGGATTGCTATGTGCTCCCCATGTGGAGGGAGCTTCGCTAATGCCTTAATGGCATCCTGGGAGCATACTTATTTATTCCCTCACCCTATGTACGTAAAACAGGTTCTGTGGTACACACGCTACCAAGATGATATCTTAATTATTATGAAGGGGTCTAAAGACGATGCAGAAAAACTAATTGATGTTATGGGTTCTTTTACTTCATTCTTAGAGTTTACATTTCAATACAATGAACCGTATGCCAACTTTTTGGACATTCAACTACGTAAGGATTTAGTTCATAAGAGATTTAGAACTTTAATATATAGAAAGCCTTTTTATAGTAACTCTTTCCTACATTTTTCAAGTAACCATCCCTTTTTTCAGAAAAGGGAGATAATCAAAGGTCAGTTAGTTAGGGCATCTAGGATGTGTTCTAATCATGATGACTTTAAACAAAAATGTAATTATCTAGAAAGCATGTTCCTAAATCGTGGGTATCCATTAAAATTAATTAAAAGTTTATGTAAGGAAATAAGTGATAAGAGATCTAACAATATCCTAGGTCCTCTTTTAACTAAAGGGTATGGACTTGAAGAAATAATTAATGAAGAAATAATATCCAAGGTTAATGTAGATAGGGGTGAATATGTCACCAGTTTTTTGACCGAATTTAACGATTTATCTTCACAATTTTGGCATATTTTATATTATAACTGGGATATCATTTCACAACAACGAACACTTAATAAGGCCTTAGGTGAAAAACCTATTATGGTATTTAGGAGAGGCCCAAATTTGAAAACGTTGCTTGAATTACCACATAGACAACATAAACAACAGAGTGGAATGTATAAATGTGGTCGATGCAATTATTGCAAGTATATTAAAATAGGAATTTTTTTTTTATGTGAATAACATAAGATATAGTATTCCTAATAAATTTAACTGTGAAAGTCAAGGGGTAGTGTACTTAGCTTTATGCCAGTCATGCCCTGTATTTTATTTTGGCAAAACTGAACGACAATTGAAGCAGAGAATTTATGAGCATATTTATGCTATATTAAAAGGCAATAATACTAACGCATTAGCCAGGCACATACTTGAATACAATTCTCATAGCTTCAAATTTTTAGTAGTTCAGCAAGTCCTTAGGAACCCTAGAGGTGGCCCATGGCATTTAAAATTAGAGGAACAAGAACTTTTGTGGCAGCTAAAAACTAACGCCTATGTTTACCCTGGTATTAACGATGTTTGCTCTATTAAATGCCTTCTTAAATTGAAAGCCTTAGAACGCTAAATAACTAATATTATTGAGACTATTAATATATTTGGATAATTAAGTCTCATATTATGTGCTGTTCTCATTTTTTGTTTTTTTATATACAATTTTGTGGATATATTTATTCAGAATGTTTCAGGTATATTTTACTTAAGCTGTATTTGGTGTATTGTTAGGAATGACTTTTGTTTTTGAATATAGGCAAGCTTTGTGTATTAGTGGTTTTACCAGCATGTTGTTTTAAAAGTCAAGTGATGAATTAATTGTTGGATATGTTGAAAATTATGTCTTGATTGCATTCTCTATTTAAGAGGTTTCTTTTAATGCTGTGTTGTCTGAAGAAGTGCACTAAGGTATAGTGCATGATCTCTTCATCACTGAGCACCCCACCGTACCAACTATCAGTGGATTACCAAAAATCCATAAAGATCTTAAACACCCACCTTTACGACCAATTGTGGCTGGTAGAGGATGGTTGACGGACTCTATTTCTATGTTTATTGAACAAGAACTAAAAAAGATGCTACCTAGGGCCTCCACTGTGATTAAAGATACAGCTGAATTTCTACAACATCTGTATATAGCTCTAGAACATCGTGATAATCTTGAGAGTCTGCTATTGGTAACCCTAGACATGAATAGTTTATTCACTTCCATACCAAATAATTATGGCATTGAGGCAGTAAGAGAATTTCTAACTGAAGAGAAGGTAGAATCACGTCTGATATGTGATCTTTTGGAAATCGTGTTAGAGTACAATGTGTTTACCTATGACAACAGCTACTACTGGCAGAGATGGGGGTTTGTCATGGGCACGCCCTGTGCCAATAGTTATGCAGACTTGGTTTTAGCCAACTGGGAGAGAGCTTGGTCCAAGGATGCTAATAACATTTGGAATGACCAGATAATTCTGTACAATCGGTTTGTGGATGACACCTTCATTGTATGGAAGGGCAAAGAAGAAGATTTAAGAAGCTTTGTTAACTTACTGTCACAGACAACTACTTTCCTGAAATTTGATGTAAAAACATCTAGAGAGATGATTGACTTCCTGGATGTAAGACTATCTCTTGATCCGAAGAAGGGAATAGACACTTGCCTCTATAGGAAAGATATGTGGCAAAACCACATGCTCCACTTTTTCAGTATGCATCCCAGGCATATTTTCTCTAACATTGTTGAAAATCAAATTGCAAGGATTTCAAAGCTATGTACAGAAGAGGCAACCTTTGCCCAGGAAAAAGAGAGGTTTATTAATAATTTCAGCCAACGGGGCTATGGAAAGAGAAGTTTAGAACTAAACAAGACCAGAATTAATGACATACGTAAAGGAAAAGGCAAACCTTTTTATTCCTCTAAGGTTAGAAAAGACAAAAATACACCATCCCTAGCTATACCTAAAAGAACATCTAACTTAAGGTTCAGTTTGACTTACACTATGGACCATGACAACGTATGCCAGGTGATCAAAAAGTTCTGGCCGGTTCTAACTTTGGATAAAAAGTTAAAAGAGATTGTTGGAGATAACCCAAGTTTCCTTTTCAAAAATAAAAAGAATCTCTAAAGGATTTTATGCTCAAATGATGGGATATGTAACAACTACGTACATAATAATTCATCAGGAACAAAGAAATGTGGCTTCTGTAAGGTCTGCAATGTAATCAATTGTAGCAACACATTTAAGCATCTGGTTACTAAACAGACATTTGTTTTTCATGGATTAGCTAATTTCCTAACCAGCAATATTGTTTACCTAGCTACCTGCACTTCCTGCACAGCATTTTATGTTGGAAAAACTAATATGAAGCTAAAGGAAATAATTATCAAACATCAATCTGATATACTTAACAGAAAGGAAACAAATTCTCTTTTCTTTCATTTATGTTCGCATGAGGGACATAGCTTTGTTTTCATGGTCATTTCAAAGATACATTTTACTTCCAGAGAAGGAGACCTGACCAATCTGACTGAGAGAGAGGAAGCCAAATGGATGAGGGCAGATAACCCCCCTGGCCTTAATGGCTGTGTTCTCTTAAAACCCTTTCTTAAAAATAGACGAGCAATGAGCTATGCTCACCCATGATCTGTTTTCATTGCCAGAAACCTTAGGTATACTGACTTAGGCTCTGATGTCCCAAAGGAATTGTTGAAATGAAATAAAAAGAAGTGCCCTAAATCACCATTTATATTTTTATTTTCACTTTTTTTCTCTCAAACCTTGGCTTTTATGCAGAGCTCGTTCTTTTAACTAGAACCTACTGAAAAGATTTTACTAATATTCCTTCTGAAAATATGTCTGAGTCTATCTTAAAAATGTCAATCATGTTGTGTTTTAAACAAAGAGTTTTAAATAAAGAGTTTTAATTTCATGTTTGCCGGAAACCTATGGAGGTGTGTACCAATGGACTAACTTGATTGGTTAACATTCGTCATTCATTGTAGGTTGTTTCATTGGATGATAGCAACTTTTAAACACCGAACCCAGCTTACCTACTTGGATCTGAAGAAGGCTTGAAAAAGCTTGAAAGCACTTGCCCGTTGTTTACATCAGTAGGTTCTTCACTTTTATGTTCGTTTTTTTTCTGTTTTTATGACATCCACATGTTTTAAAGCTGTGGAGCTACAATGACACTTGACTTTTACAACAGCAAAGCACAATATTTCATATATTGTGGATTCAATATGGTAAAAGCCTGTAACTGAAGCTGTTGTTTTGAAGCTGTCTTTTTGCCATTTTGATTGTGTAGCAAGTTTTGAATACTCAGATGAAATACTAATACTTGTAGTGCAACGGTCTTCTAATATTTACATTGTTTTTTGTTCTGCTGAGCATTCTTTAGAAGAATTCACTTCTTTTTCTGGATTTGATTTTTGTTTGCTGTGTATTCTGCACACAGTTTGTAACAGCAGGTTGTATTAAGAGTCATTACTTTTCTATTGCCTTTTCCACGCAATGTCTCTAGATTTAATTGACATGGAGAGAAAGATGTTAGCAACAGGCTTTATGTCTGGTGCGATTAATCTGCTGATTCAGTTGCATCTTGCAACAACTGAGTTTACAGTTGTGGAAACTTTAAAGGTTGACCTAAAGTTTGAGTCTATTTTTAAAACAGTTGAAAATGCGGCCTTTAAGCTAAAGAGATTACAATAGCAGCACTTCCATATGGAAGCCTGCCTACATCACCAGGTTATTCCTAGAGGTCTCAGGGTTAGGTGTATGCCCAGTTATGGAAACACCTACCCTGAGCTTTTGACCAAATGGCAAGCAATTAATATACAGACAAGTTTCAGTTATACGAAACTGCTGGTAGACTTCTTCAAGCCTCAAGATGAAGAAATGAGCACCTTGATAGAGGAGAAACAAAAAGAACTTGAAAGTATGAATTTGTCTGATAACTTCATGAAATTGGAGAATTTACAGGATAAGCTAACAGCATATGAAGTTAAGCTAAAAGGCATTAAAAGTCAAAAATTAATGAGATACTTTAATGATATACAGAAAGGCCATTTATTTGAATGGCCTAAAGTCAGAAACTTCAATGAGCATCCACGGAAAGAAGATAGAAATCCTGAGCAGAGAGGTACAACTCTGCACACCAATAATAATAATCATAGATCTCGAGATCTTTTGGTTAGTGCACAAGTCCATCACATGGACAAACAAGAGCCTATAGTCAGAACAGTCCCGAATGGGAGTATTGTCACCAATGAAAATGCTTGTGTTATCGAACAAGATCATGACTCAGATGCAATTATTAATGTCAATAATACCAGTCCTTCTAATAGTACTGGTATCAATGGTCATCCACTAGGAACAATACCTAAGAGAGGAGCACAACATGTTACCATCACAGAGCAGCTCCCTTTTTTAATGATGAACAAAGTCTCTTGAGCAGGGAGATCTGTAAGCAAAGAGAGAAAGAAAAGGAAAGTAACACAATAAACTCTTTAGTGGTTAATATTTCAAACATTCAGCTCACTCACTCTCAGATGGATATATTAGAGAAAGGTCTTATTAGCTTTATTCCTGCAACCAAATCTACACATGATGAATTTGCACAGGACCTTATAATGTTTAGAAGGAATCTTACTTTGAAGTATATTTTTGGGGCTGGAAATGATAAATGTCCCATTAAAAGTAATATTATGCTCAAGAAACCAAGCACATTTTTCCCCTCAACCACCCAGCCATGGATTCTTTTATTCATGCCTGTGAAGAGGAGTTAATGAGAACAAGAATGTCTCAAAAAGGGAAACAGTTTTTCAATCTAACCAAAGAAGAAAATCAGGCACTTAAAGAGCTTAAAGAAATGAATGATATTGTGGTTAAACCTGCTGACAAAGGAGGAGCCATAGTGATAATGGATGCAATGATGTATGTCCAATGGATGAAAGAATTATTAAGTGATCGAAAGACCTATTCCTTGATTAGTAAAAATGAATTAAATATTATGAAATGGAAGATCCAGCAGGTTCATTATGGCATGCTATTGCAAAGAGAGATTAATGAGTATTTGCATGATCTTTTCATCACTGAGCACCCCACCGTACCAACTATCAGTGGATTACCAAAAATTCATAAAGATCTTAAACACCCACATTTACGAACAATTGTGGCTGGTAGAGGATGGTTGATGGAATCTATTTCTATGTTTATTGAACAAGAACTAAAAATGATGCTACCTAGGGGCTCCACAGTGATTAAAGATACAGCTGAGTTTCTACAACATCTATATATAGCTCTAGAACATCATCATGATCTTGAGAGTCTGCTATTGGTAACCTTAGACGTGAATAGTTTATTCACTTCCATACCAAATAATTATGGCATTGAGGCAGTAAGAGAATTTCTAACTGAAGAGAAGGTAGAATCACGTCTGATATGTGATCTTTTGGAAATCGTGTTGGAGTACAATGTGTTTACCTATGACAACAGCTACTACTGGCAGAGATGGGGGGTTGCCATGGGCACGCCCTGTGCCAATAGTTATGCAAACTTGGTTTTAGGCAACTGGGAGAGAGCTTGGTCCAAGGATGCTAATAACATTTGGAATGACCAGATAATTCTGTACAATCGGTTTGTGGAT
Source organism: Protopterus annectens (assembly GCF_019279795.1). Lineage (NCBI taxonomy): Eukaryota > Metazoa > Chordata > Ceratodontiformes > Protopteridae > Protopterus > Protopterus annectens. Next base: position 395,927,171 of record NC_056751.1, read on the forward strand.
GGCACCTTTATTGTATGGAAGGGCAAAGAAGAAGATTTAAGAAGCTTTGTTAACTTCCTGTCACAGACCACTACTTTCCTGAAATTTGATGTAAAAACATCTAGAGCGATGAATGACTTCCTGGAAGTGAGACTATCTCTTGATCCGAAGAAGAGAATAGACAATTGCCTCTATAGGAAAGATATGTGGCGAAACCACATGCTCCACTTTTCCAGTATGCATCCCAGGCATATTTTCTCTAACATTGTTGAAAATCAAATTGCAAGGATTTAAAAGCTATGTACAGAAGAGGCAACCTTTCTCCAGGAAGAAGAGAGATTTATTAATAATTTCAGCCAACGAGGCTATGGAAAGAGAAGTTTAGAACTAAACAAGACCAGAATTAATGACATACGTAAAGGAAAAGGAAAACCTTTTTATTCCTCTAAGGTTAGAGAAGATGAAAATACACCATCCCTAGCTATACCTAAAAGAACCTCTAACTTAAGGGTCAATTTGACTTACACTATGGACCATGATAATGTATGCCAGGTGATCAAAAAGTTCTGGCTGATTCTAACTTCAGATAAAAAGTTAAAAGAGATTGTTGGAGATAACCCAAGTTTCCTTTTCAAAAATAAAAAGAATCTCAAAAGGATTTTATGCTCAAATGATGGGATATGTAACAACTACGTACATAATAATTCATCAGGAACAAAGAAATGTGGCTTCTGCAAGGTCTGCAATGTAATCAATTGTAGCAATACATTTAAGCATCCGGTTACTAAACAGACATTTGTTTTTCATGGATTAGCTAATTGCCTAACCAGCAATATTGTTTACATAGCTACCTGCACTTCCTGCACAGCATTTTATGTTGGAAAAACTAATATGAAGCTAAAGGAAATAATTATCAAACATCAGTCTGATATACTTAACAGAAAGGAAACAAATTCTCTTTTCCTTCATTTACGTGAGCATGGGGGACATAGCTTTGTTTTCATGATCATTTCAAAAATACATTTTACTTCCAGAGAAGGAGACCTGACCAATCTGACTGAGAGAGAGGAAGCCAAATGGATAATGCAGCTGAGGACAGATAACCACCCTGGCCTTAATGGCTGTGTTCCCTTAAAACCCTTTCTTAAAAATAGACGAGCAATGAGCTATGCTCACCCATGATCTGTTTTCATTGCCAGAAACCTTAGGTATACTGACTTAGGCTCTGATGTCCCAAAGAAATTGTTGAAATTAAATAAAAAGAAGCACCCTAAATCACCATTTATATTTTCACTTTTTTTCTCTCAAACCTTGGCTTTTATGCAGAGCTCATTCTTTTAACTAGAACCTACTGAAAAGATTTTACTAATATTCCTTCTGAAAATATGTCTGAGTCTATCTTAGAAATGTCAAACTATCATGTTATGTTATAAACAAAGAGTTTTAAATAAAGAGTTTTAATTTCATGTTTGTTGGAAAGCTATGGAGGTGTGAACCAATGGACTAACTTGATTGGTTAACATTCGTCATTCATTTTAGGTTGTTTTATTGGATGATAGCAACTTTTAAACACTGAACCCAGCTTACCTATTTGGATCTGAAGAAAACTTGAAAAAGCTGAAAGCGCTTGTCCGTTGTTTACATCAGAAGGTTCTTCACTTTCATGTTCGTTTTTTCTGTTTTTATGACATCCACATGTTTTAAAGCTGTGGAACTACAACGCCACTTGACTTTTACAACAGCAAAGCTCAATATTTCATATATTGTGGATTCAATATGGTAAAAGCCTATGATTTGAAGCTGTTGTTTTGAAGCTGTCTTTTCACCATTTTGATTGTTTAGCAAGTTTTGAATACTCAGATGAAATACTAATACTTGTGGGGAAATGCTCTTCCAATATTTACATGATTATAAAGTGTTCACAGTATGTCTATAATGGCTAAAAGAATTGCAAAGGTGAAGGTGATAATAAAATTTATAAATCTGGACCAGTGTGGTTTTGTGGAGGGGAGGCAAGCATTTGACAACATTAATAGAACAGTAGTGTTCCAGTGGGAAGAAGAATGTAAGAAAATACCACTGTTATTGGTAGGTCTTGATGCAGATAAAGCATTCAACAGAGTATGTGGGGATTCTATGAGTAGGGCAATGGAAACATTTGCATTTCCAGTTATAATGATAAGGTTAATTAAAAGGATATATGACAGATCGGAGGCAAGAATCAAATTTGGAGGATTCCTCTTTGATAAGTTGTGCCTGAAAAGAGGAACCAGGTAGGGGTATCCTCTTTCCCCTTTGTTATTTGTGCTATATTTAGAACCACTGGCAAAGAAAATAAGGGACTCAGAAATTCAATGATATAATTGGCATTTTGTTAAAGAAAAGTTGACTTTATTTGTAGACAATATTATTTTTTTACCAGATGGAACCAGAAAAAAGGACAGTTCAGTGTAGTGAAACATTCTGAGACAGTTCCTGCTTTTTGGTATATAACATTAATAAGATAAAACAAAGCTGTAGCTCTGCACTATATAACCACACATGAATTGGTTCCCCAATACCCATATTTATGAGGACATGATAACATGAATTATTTACAAATATGGATTAAAAAGATTATGTTATGGCAGCCAAGTATATGTGGGAAGACACTAAACAAAAGATAATACAAACATTGAGAAACTGGAAATGTTTGTCTATGGATAATTTTAGCAAAATACAAGCAGTAATAATGTTTTTAGTCCCTTTAATTTTTTTTTACATAGGTCAGGCATATTTTTGTCAACCATCAGAGAACATGTGGATAGTAATTAATAAAGAGTTGAAAGATTTTATTTGGGAAGGGACGAGGGCATGGTCAAGTGGGATAAGTTGATATTCCCAATATAACAAGGTTGTCTAAGATTACCTGATTTGAAAGATTATTTTAGAGCTTCACAGTTAAGGCTCTTATACATAATACAAGAAGAACATTACAATCCAAAGTGGAAAGTGATGATGATAAATCAGGGGGATAATTCAAGAAATTAGAAAAGAATGTGATTATGGATGCAGATCCTTAAGGAGAATAACAGCAGTCAAACAGAATAGTATTTATATATATATTATCCAGGCTATTCGACAATTTGCTCTTCCCATTCAAACTTACAGTTTTGGAGTGATTGACTGGCCCCAAAATGTGTTAGATATATTAGATAGCAAAACAAGAAGGATGCTTCATGCTCATCAAATGATTTATAAAAATCAGTGTATACCAAGATTATATATTCCCCGTTCTGAAGATGGACCTCTTTGAAAATGATTACATGTATAGATCTGCAATCGTGGGATTACACACATATCTGCTGACCTCACAAGATCCACATGTAGTGAAAGTTTTGAAACATGAGGAGACTAAATATAAGGACTTCTCCCCTTAATTTAGCAGAAGCATATCCGCATCTAGCAGGGATGGAAATCAAACCAGAACTAGATAAAAATCAGGCAGAAACTGAATGTGCCAAAAAACAAAAGAAAAACTATAAGGTGAAGGACCAGATGAGAAGGCAAGAAATGTTGAAAAAAGCATAAATATAGTTGCAAGTATAGAAAACTTCTGGAAGAGCCTCATGTTGATCAGGAACTAATGCAGGAATGGTTAAGGAGAGGTGAATTCAAACCAAGAGATGAATACCAAGAGGTAATACCAATACCAATAACCAAGAGGTTAATATTTGCAGCCCATGATAGTGGGCTATGTACACACTGGTTTACAAAGTCCATTGAACATGTGGGAGAAACAGACAAATGTAGGTTTTGTAAAACCAAATTGGAAACAGTCACGTACCTTGTTGCTGGTTGTGATATACTAATGGCAGAAGGACTGTATACTGAAAGGCATAATAATGTGGCAATACTGTTGCACTGGGGATTGTGCAAACATTATGGTATTGAAGTGGCCAAAAAACACTAGAAACATGAGCCACAAAGCATCATAGAAAATTATGAAGTTTATATCACATGAGATCACCCATTACCAACAGTTCAAAAGACAGATGCTAGAAAATTGGATACAGTGGTCCAAGAAAAGAAGACAAAAGTAGCACTGATCATTAAAATTGCCACACCCAGTGACTCCAGTATCTTGCATACAGAGAGACACAAAGTCATAAAACATCAGGATCTGCAGGCAGAAATGAGAGCAATGTGGAAGAAAGATAACCATACAGTTCCAATAGTAGTAGGAGCAACGGGGTCTTATAAAAAAGAATCTACAATCATATTTTACCCATCCATGTAACTCCGTACAAATTGCAGAGGGAGTCATTACTGGGCACACTGCGGGTGCTGGGAAGAGCACTTTTGGCTGACATCAAAGATTGAAACAGTACTAATTTCATGAACTTTAATCATACTTTAACTTAGAAATGGGGCCCATTCCTGTCATGGTGTTAGAAACCCAAAAGACTTCGAGAAATTAAAAAAATATATATTATAATTCATAAACTAGCAAAAAGAAGACTAAGAAGTAAGCCAACACAGAAATGGAGAAAGGAGATTCTGCCAGTAGGGATGACTGGTATTAGTGGTACAGAGAATAGGCAAGAGGGGACTAGAATTTACTGGTAGAAGCTGGCAAAGAAACCAAGGTATTGGGGAAAAATAATTAGAGAGGGATATGAAATAGAATGGGAACAGGCCAAGAAGACATTTGGATTTCAGACTAGAGATTGTCTTCCCTAGGAAGGATTGATATCAAAGTATAGACAAAGAAAAGGGGATAACAGAATCCTAATTGAAAGACCTGCATTGATTAAGTGTTTTATTGAGTCTGGAACAGGATAATTAGTAGAGCATATAAAATATTGTATATTAAATGTAGGAATGAATTGGAAGAAGTCAGAAAAGATTGGGAAGAGATATTAGACATGCAATTCACAAAGAAACAATGAACAGACATATGTATGGCTCTCATATATGCAACAAATCTGGAAGATTTAGGATTTCTGCCTCAAAGTATTTGAAAAGATGCTTTTATAGCCCAAGCAGACTCCAAAGAAATTTTTCTCAGGTAGATGGCAAATGCTGGAGGTGTAATGGGAAAGAAAGAGGTACCTGGGACCATATGTTCTTGGAGTGTAATGAGTTGATAGACTTTAAAATTCCCTACAGAGTACTCTATCAGGAATACTGGGCAAGCAAATGAGTGTAAGTAAGGAAATTATTTTTTGAGCTGGGATACAGGATCTGAAATGCCAAGACATAGTAAGGCCTTATTAAGTCTAATTGTGATGGCTGACAAAAAAAGCAGTTACTAGAAAATGGAAACCAATAAGCTAGCTGGTTAACCTCTGTTGTCCCAGTTACAATAATACATGTACATTTCTTTTCATTCCAGCAGAGTGTACTGTTGATACATTTTAACACAAGCAAACCTCACAAATACATTTGCAGCACAAGCATCTGTACAAATCAGTTTGATATACAAATGACATATAATGATTTACAAAATTTCAGCTAGCTGTTCTGGCACAAGTCATACATCCACTGCCCTATTTCTCCTGGCATGGTTGGCAGTATCTCATATCATCACACCTCTCCCACCTTTGAAGACTCAGGCTAGTTTTTTAATTGACCCTTGAGAAATATAGTTTGAGAGAAATAAGACTATCTGGGAATATGTCACCCCATTCCCTGTCTGGAGACCCCATCTGCATTGGCATTGCTGACCCCACTACAATGCTGTGCTGTCAATCCTAAGCTCCACCTTAATAACTTGGCATTTTGCTGGATGGCTCCATGTGGCTATGTTAAGGGATTGTGGTCTGTAACTACAGTGAATTTTCCTTCTACACAGATAACACTGAAGTTTTTGCAGTGCCCACACTATGACTAGACATTCCTTTTCTACAGCTGCATAACATTTCTCCAGGGGTTGGAGTCTATGGCTGACATATACCACTGGGTGCTCTTCTCCTTCTGAGGAAACTTGGCTAAGTACAACCCCCACCCAATGGCTTCAAGCATCAACCTGCACAAAAACTTATCTGCTGTAATCTGAGCTGCCTTACACAGGGGATCCTCTCAAAGCTCCTTTAAGCTTCTGGAATGCCTGCTCACATGCTGGGGTCCACTCTACCTTATCTGTCCTGTTTTTCCTTGTCAAGTCTGTGAGGGGAGCAGCTGTTGTACTATAATCAGTAACAAACTTTCTATAGTACCCCACTGTCCCTAAGAATGCCCTCACCTGCTTTTTGGTACCAGGGGCAGGCCATGCCCGATTGGCTTCCACTTTGGCAGGTTCTGGCCTGATCTTAACACTCCCCACTCAATGTCTCAGGTAGGAGATCTCTGCTATACCCACCTGACACTTACTGGGCTTAATGGTCAACCCTGCCCTTTGCAGTCTGCCCAGCACCTCCCTGACATGCAAGGTGCTGTTGCCAAGAATGGCTGTAGATGACAATATCATCCAGGTAAACAAGTGCATAATCTCCTGTTCATGCTAGGATATGCTCTACCAGCCTCTGGAAAGTTGCTGTGGCATTTATCATTCCAAAGGACATCTTTGTGAACTCATACAAGCCAAAAGGAGTCATAAAGGCTGACCTCTCTCTAGCATTTGAGATCAAGGGCACCTGCCAGTATCCCTTGGTCAGATCAGTAGTGGTCAGATACTTAGCCCCACCCAGCTTCTCTAAGGCTTCATCTGTCCTAGGCATGGGGTGAGCATCTGACTTTGTGTGACTATTTGGTCTTCTATAGTCCACACAGAACCTAGTGCTGACATCCTTCTTTGGTACCAGCACCACTAGGGAGGCCCATGGACTGCTGGACTCCTGGATTACTCCCAGTTCTAACATCTCCTGTATCTCCTCTCTCAGAGTCTGTCTGACTCACTCAGGCACCTTGTAAGAGATCTACTTGATAGACCTTTGGGGCCCTGAATCCACATGGTGCTGCACCAGGTGGGTGCACCCTGGTTTCCAAGTGAACATGTCCCCAAACTTCTGTAACACTGCTTGGATTTCTTGAATTTGGATAGGGGATAGCCACTGGGACATTGCTACCCCTTACACTGAGGTGTCAGTCCGAGCCTTACTGAGACCAGTCACCAGATCCCCCTCAGACTCCTCCTGCCATCCACTGCAAATACTCAACACAAGGGCCTTCCTGTCATGGTAAGGCTTAATCATGTTGATATGGTACAATTTATGCCCCTGCCTCCTGTCTAGCAGTTCTACCAGATAGTTAACATTCCAAAGACATGCATCTGGAGCATTTCTCCCCGGGCCTCCGCTGAAAACAGGCTCTGTGGAACCTAGTCGGACTTTCCCGGTCAACAAATGATAAATAAAATTAAATAAATAAAATAAACATCACTGACCTTCCTTACCACTTTGAAGGGTCCTTATTGCATCTGACAGGAATGAGCTCTATCACCTGCTGTCCCACAGCATATTCTCTGGCTCGAGCATTCCTGTCATACCAGACCTTTTTCTGCTGCTGGGCTGCTGCAAGGTTCACGTGGGCCTAGCCCATGAGCTCCCTAAGCCTTGTCCTGAGGTTTAGGACACGTGCCACAACAGACACCTTGTGGGATTCACACTCACCCTTCCACTCATCAAGAATCAAATTTAAAGGTCCCCTCACCCTATGCCCATACAGCAACTCAAAGGGTGAAAAATCTGTGGATTCTTGGGGTACCCCTCTGTAAGAAAATAACAGATGGGGCAAATATTTGCCCCACTCTCTCTTAAACTGGTCTGCAAATGCCCATAGCACAGTCTTTACTGTAGTGTTTAACCTCTCTACAAGACCATTAGTCTGGGGATAGTAGGGGGTTGTCTTTAGATACTTCACCCCACAGCACTCCCACAGACAAGCCAGCAGGTCTGACATGAAATTGCCATCTCTGTCAGTCAGCATTTTTCTCTGGAAACCTACCCCGCTGAAAATATCTAACAAAGCATTTGCCACCTTTTTTACCTCAGTGGAGGACAGAGCCACTGTCTCAGCGTATTTAGTAGAATAATCTACTACCACTAGGATAGACTTCTTCCCAGTGGAACTTGGGGTACTCAGAGGCCCTATAATATCCATAGCTGCCCTCTGAAATGGCTCCTCAATCACAGGCAAAGGCATCAAAGAAGCTTTGACCTTGTCTCCTGCTGCCTACTTTTTGGCACTGCTCACAGGTCTTGCTGTACCCTGTTACATCCGTGGCAATCCCAGGCCAATAAAAGTTCTGCATAATACATCTCTTGGAATGCTTTATGCCCATATGACTCTCAAATGGAATTTCATGGGCTATGGCTAGAAGTGCCACATGTTAGGCTCTGGGCACTACCAACTTCTGTATTACCTCACCTTCTAACCCTCCCTCAGATGTCTACTCTCTGTACAATAATCCTTTGTTTCAGTATACAGACTCCTCTTTTCCTTGAGAATCAGCCACCTCCTTAGCTACCTTCCTCAAGTCTTGTAATGTAGGGTCTTAGAGCTGAGCCTGTCTCAACTCTATCTTTGTGACTTTTCCCAGCACCCCTTCCACAGGAAGTCCGGAATTTTCTGACAGTGGTGCTTCACTGTCAGCCTGGGTACTACTACTCACCTCTGCCCTTGCAGTCACCCTGTCCAAGGGAATATCAGTACCTACCAGCAGCCATGGCTCATCTTCAGGCTCATTGCTATAGAGTAGCTCCCTCCCTGAATTTTCCCCATCACCAGTCCTGGCTTCAGGGATGCTTTCTGTCTAGGTGTCCCCAGGCTCCCAGACCCACATGCCTGTCTCCAAGCCTGACTGAGTGCCATTGCATGCACACAAGCTACTGCATTATCAAAATCATTCCCTACCAAGACATCTGCAGGGATATCCTCAAATACACCTGCTTGCTTGCTTCCTTTTCCACCTCCCAGTCAAGGTAAACCCTGGCCAAAGGCATTTGAAATGGGATCCATCTTAAACCTCTGACTGGAGTGGACTGCCCAAGCAAGTACTGTTCATGTCTAACTACTGCAGGCTTCATAATGGTTATATCAGAGGCTGTGTCTATCTTGGCAGTTGCCTGTTTTCCATCCACCAAGATAGGATTCTAATTCTGGTGGTAGTTTGGTACCCCTGTTGTCTCCAGACAACTTATCATGGGCATTCTGTTATTCCCACTTGCTGGCTCCCTACCTTTTGTTCTCCAACTTGCCTCCATGGACATCTATATGCTGTATGGCTGCACTGGTTACATTTAAAAATTTAACCCTTTATCTTCTGTTGGGGCAGTTTAGGCAGCCCACCATGGGTTCCCATATATCCATGTGCAGCACCAGGTATCCTTTTCCTGTGCATGCCCTGCTTGCTAAGTAGAGATCCCCTTTTTCCCCAGCATATCTGCAGAGTTGCATTTCCTGTCTGCCAGCCAGATTCTCATGCCCTCAGGCAAAGTTCTAAGGGCATGTTCCCTCAACAAAATATCTGACAGCCTTTGAAAAGTGGTGACCTGACAACTGCTCACCTACCCATGAAAATAAGTGCTTAACTCAGCAATATAATCACACACACTTTCATCTGCCTTGCATCTATGCTCATGAAACTTTTTTGTAAGCTTCCAGTGTTAACTTAAAACATTCCAATAAACATTTTTTTAACTGTAGCATAGTGTAAGCAATCAGTATCAGACAATTTAGGAATAGTAGTTGCAGCTTTACCATGGAGTAAGGGGGTGTGGAACTGTACCCAGAGCCCTTGGTCAATATTATACTGTTTACATATCCTTTTAAATATATGATTAAAATATCAAAATTATTACCCTCCCTAAATCGTGGCAAAAAAAATGTACTGATCTTTATTGCTTCTGGGGTTTGGTTATTCCCTTCCCCATTACCTCCATGACCCTGGCAAAGAGTCAGCATCTTCCTCTCATATTAACACTGCTTCTCCTTTTCTTTGGCCACCAAACACTGCAATCTCTCATTTTCTTCAGTCCCCAAATGCTGCAGTCTCTCTGATGATTCTAGTTTCAAATGTTTGGCCTCCAGTTCAAGTCTCTTTAACTCCAGATGGATTTTTAAATCCTCTGAGGAAATCTTGAACTGTCCTGCTTCTGAGAGCTGTACATCCCCAGTGCCAGACTGGTTATATTCCTTGTTGCTGGTCTGTGCTGCAGCTGAGATTAAGGCTGCAATAATTTCCTCTTTAGTCAGGTTGGCATACACCAGTCCTTTGGCTTGGCACATCTCAGTCAATTGGTTCCTTGTTAGCTTGCCATAATCCTCTGCTGACTTCTTTGCCTGCTCTCTCTGACTAACTAAGCTAACAAAAAGTAAATAAGTGAAACTATTGTGATATGAAACTCTGAATGTCTACTTTGTGGTGCTTGAAAGTACACATTTTTAGTCACAGCTGCTTACAGGCTGCAGTAGTTCAATTAATATCCTACCACTTACCAATATGTGATGACCCCTCTCTGGGCCAGTAATCAAGGAGTCTGAATCCTCACCACTGACACTGGACAGGGATGTGCAGTTGGAAAGCAAATGGATACACTCAGTATTTCCAGATGCAGACCTCTCTGCATCAAGCACAAATTCCCTTAAGAGCAGACAGGGCACACACCCAGCCCAGGGACTGGGTGTTTCTATCCGTCTCTTCCCAAGTCCCCAATAAGGCTCCTCACCGGCACGATGAAACCAGTGATTCATGTCCCTTTCACAAGTACCTGACACACACTCTGAGAGTTAATTTTCACAGACACACACACACACACACACACACACACACACACACACACACACACACACACACGCACACACGCACACACACACACACACACACAAACACTTGGGAAAGGCTGGCATAGATTACCAATTCTTTCAACATTGCCCAGAGTAAAAGATAGATTCAGTGCCACCAGTCAGTTACTATAAGGCTATTAAAAGGGTATCCAGTTATGCTGAGTTCATAGGTAAGTACTAGACTATCTGCCTTTGTGGACCATTTTAAGCCTAGCCAATTTTCCTTGATGGGAATCAAACCCAGTTCCTTTTGTATGTGAGGTATACACCTTAACCATTATGCCATCGCCATGAAGCTAATATTAATACAAATGGTAATGATGACCAAACAGCAAGGCTTTCAGGAGTGGCCAGAGTTATCACCAAATAAATACATGCAAATACTCTCAAAACTTAAATATTTTCTAAAAAGGACCAGCTACAATGAAAAGTTTAAATATATTTAACAATAATAAATAATAAAAGAACAAGAAAATACTAAATATATATTTATAGTAAACCACAGGGATCAAATCATAGGAAATATTGAAAATAACATTGATGGACAGACTCATACAAATAAAGAAAAACAATCTCTAAACTAAGTGTCACTATATTCCTGGTTGAATCTAGGAGAACTACTATTCCCCAATAACTTATTTGATAGAGCAAGGCACAATGAAATACATGAGCAGTCTTTCTAGTCAAGTTCCCCAAAACAGAATACCCAATACTCAGAGATTACTACCTGTAAAATATAATATCCAAGATGGCTTGCAGAATGACCCCATCTGGTCACCATACTCTGGGTTCTCATAGTATCCCCCTTTGAAGCTGAAAAAGGAATTTAGCATAGGCAGCTACAGTACACATCTAAATATTTATGGCAGTGCCTGGAGCTTCTCCTCTTTTTACTGAGCTAATAAACAAAGGCTTCTTCCAGACCCACCATCTCTGGTCCTATTTAGCACTGTGAGATGCTGTTTTAATGGTTTAACAGCTCATTTATATTTCCCTTATTTTTTTTTAAAGTAAGCTAGCTGGTTAACTTCTGTTGTCTCAGTATCCTCTATTAAAACATATGCATTTAATTCAGTTACAATAATACATTTACATTTCTTTTCATTCCAGCAGGGCGTACTGTTGATACATTTTAACACAAGCAAACTTCACAAATACAGTTTCAGCACAATAATCTGTACAAATCAGTTTGATATACAAATAGCATATAATTATTTACAAAACTCCAGCTAGCTTTGCTGGCATAAGTAATACATTCACTGCCCAACTTCTCCTCACATGGCTAGCAGTACCTTCTATCATCATATATGTGATGTGTAACTTCTGTAAATGTGAACTTGTTACCATGGTTTGATTACTTTTATATAAATGTAAGTTTGCCTATGTCACAAGTGATAATTCAATAAATGTGTTTAAAAAAGGATTAATACAATGAATTATCAGTAACCTTAATTTTACGTTAGATAATGCCTGTAGATGCAACCATAAATTTGGGGCAATTGTTCCTTCTGGAGGGTTAAACTTCATGATATGAAAATGTACATAGTTGTATGTGTTTGTTCCAAGTTAAAAGGGGACATGAGGTGTTTTGGATTTAGTTTTTTGTTTGAGAGTTTTCATTAAAACAAAAAGTCTTGAAATATGTGACATAGATTCAAATGGAGATGAGAACAAACAACTGCACAAAAGATAAGCCTGCCAAAGATTAGTATATGCCTGTAACACAAAAGCTGGAAATACACATTAAAAAAACTGTTATGTATAATAGGTTTGAGCAATATCTTTTTATTGTATTTGTGTTTCTTCCTACTTTATTGCATTTATTCTGCTGGATTTATTACTGCTTGTTAGTAACCTGATTAAATTGTAACTGTTATTCTAAGCCTTTGGTTGAAGCACTTGGACTTCAGACCAGTTGTTTTACATTAAGAAGGTTTGTGGTCTGCACTGTTGTGGCAGGACAGGTAGCTTATATCCTTCTAAGTTGGGAGTTGCTGATTGAAGGCTTAGTGTCTGTTATTCTAAGGGTGTATTAGTTCTGGTTTAAGCACTTGGGTTTCGGGACAGTTATTTTACATTAAGAAGGTGTGGTCTACACTCTTGTGGGAGTACAGGGTAGATTCTGCCCTTCTGAGCTGGGAGTTTCTCGTTAAAGGCTTATTGTGCCTGCTTATTTGAACTGTTTCTTTCTGACATTGGTACGCCTTCTTTACTGTAGCATAGACTAAATTCAGACCTGCTGAATCTAGCTTTGTTTGTATAACTTGAGCACTAATCCAGACCATCTTTTTTTTGGAGAAGGTTCCCCTGCACCCTAGTGGCAGGAGTATGCAGTTAGAACTTGTCTGATCGAAGACTGCTGGAACGGGACTCAGTTTTTAGCTTTTTATTGGTTAATTTGTTTAAATCAGTTTGCTCATTTGCTACTGCTATATAAAATAATAATAATAATAATAATAATAATAATACACTTTATGCATCATCGCTTAGCTAGGGTTAAATTATTCCAGGTGCCATAAAGCCTGCTCTTCAAATTTTCCCTTAGAACTAGCGAGTTTGTTTTAGTTTTAGCACTCAAGTCTATTTCTTTGAGCTCAGTACTTGTTCAGAACTCGTTGTAAGCACTAAATAAGCTACAAATTACTACAGCACTCAACTTTCCTCACTTGTCTAGAGGAAAACAGTTTTTAGTACTTAATAAATAAGCACCTATCCAGGCATGTCTAAGGGTCAGCTCCCGGTGTTTAATCATGTCTACCTGATGAATCTGGGCATCTTGGGGCAATGCAGCAATTGCTTCATGTACACCAACAACCCTGTCCTCCTACCACCCAACACTACAACCTGTGACAGATGCACTTATATAGCCAAACTGGAAGCAAAGCTCTCTTCATCCAAGACTGGACTGACAGTCAGGAGGAGAAGGTAAACACTTGCACCCCACCACAGTAGTCGCATAGTCCTTCAAAACTTACACCACCAAAACACACACATAGCAACACAAAACACACACCTACATTCACGGAGGCTCTCAATAAAAATCTGCTCAAGCAACAGAGACCTCCAAAGCAGAAACGCATGCAACCTCTACCCCCCAACCCAGCCCAAATGACACATAGCCCACAAACTCAGTGTGTCACTCAACCACAGCCCATAAGGCATAACAATGTACCCAACACTCTAGTCATAGGTGACTCTATAGTCAGGCACACTGATGTTCCACTCACCAGGCTAAACAAGGAGAAAGTTACTGTCAGCTGCGTGTCGGGTGCCAAGATCTGCCACATAATGCACACACTCAGGTCACTCCACAACAAGTACAAATATGACTCTGTCATTGTCTATGTTGGTGTGAATAACCTGAGATGTACCTCCCTGGACTACATGAAAGGAGACATGGAGGAGCTCTCTGATCTTGTAGCCCAGGCAGGTATGACCCTAGCCCTGAGTAGCATCCTGCCATCACCCAGAATTATACCAAAGTACAAGGACAAAATGATTGACTTCAACAATTGGCTAAACTTCTGGTGTCATTCTAAGGGGATCCAGTATCTGTCTCCCTGGGTTGACATGATCGACAGACCACAATGCTTTGCCAGAGATGGCCTGCACCTGTTGCCCTTGGGATTCTGGATACTGGCTAAGGCTCTTGCAACCCCTATAGTGCCTTTTTTAGGCAAGGTTCAAATGATAAATTCACCACCGTAAAGGTACAAGCAAGCAAAATCTGAGAGTAATGCTACTTAATGCTAGAAAACTCGAAAAAACAAAAACACACTCTGTAAAACAATAAAGGAGAAAGAACCACACTGGAAGCAAATAAAATAGCATAAGCGCTTTCATTTACTGTATATACGTAAACTTCTTCAGACAAACAGGTACAAAATATTCATGCTTATATAGGAAACAAGTAATGACATAATTTCCTACATCCATTAAATACATAAAGACTCATGCAGCCAAAAATTAAAAAATAAAAAATAAAAAAAACAATATTTTTATATATATATATATATATATATATATATATATATATATATATATATATATATATACTTATGTTACATGTAACCAACAAAAACCCTCCACAAGCAATACATATATAAATATATATGGATAAATTTATGTATATACATAAATGTATCTCTAAACACAACTATCCATCCAAATATATAAAAATTGTACAAAATATTGTTTTACTTAATGCTAGAAGTTTAAACATCAAAATGCACTCACTCGAGGCAGTCCTTAAAATGGAGAACATCGACATCTGTGCAGTGACAGAGACCTAGTTCAAGGCTCCAGAGAGCACCCCTGCATTACCAGGCTATAATTCATGCCACACCTTTTGGCCACCTAACCTGGACCGAAACACTAAAGGTGGAGGCATGTCCATATTCATTAAGGATATCCACACCTCCAGGCTAGTTGCTCAGCATAGTGCATCCGAGATTATCCAAGTGCAACTAACTCTGGGCAAGACCGCAATCCAAATTGTAACTTGCTACAGATCCCCCATCATGCCCAGGGATTCCCACTCTTCATTTCTTGATACACTGGAAAATATTAGGGTACAACCATACACCCTAATAATGGGCGATTTCAACTACTCCACCATTAACTGGGAAAACTACTCATGTACCAACTCTTTTGCTCAGTGTTTTCTGGAATTGATAAATTCCAATGCCTTGGATCAACTTATCCACACCCCCACCAGGGGCAGCAATATCCTAGACCTGGTCATTACCAAGATGGGTGACTGGTGTTCCACACCAGAGGTCAATTCCTCATTGGTCAAATCCAACCACAAGCTAATCAGCCTAGACATGCACATCCCGCCCCCCACTCCCCATTAGGGAAACCACTGTAAAAAATTTCTCCAACGCCAACTTGACACTCTTAAGACAGAAGTGGCATACTTCAGGACACCAATGCAGACGGACAATAGAGGTACGACTGCTGAATCCTACACAAATGCCCTTTATAAGCACTTACACAAGTGCATGGATTGTGCTATCCCTAACAGAACCAAGATGCTATCCTCCAAAAAAAGGAAGCCAATCTGGTGGTCCCCTGCCATAAACAAATTCTACAACAGAAGAAAGAAACTGTTGCAAAAATGAGTAAAATCCCATGACTGGAAGAACTCCCTGGTCAACCTCAGTAAGAAGCTGAAATCCCTCATAAAATCCTCCAAAGCTAGTTATGAAAACAAAATCACCACTGATTCTAAAGACAACCACAAAGCATTCTATAGCTATGTCAATAATCTCAATGGCAACACTCAGATCTGCTCTGAGTTACAGCACAATGGCACTAAATATACAGAACCAACTGATATTGCCAACATCCTGGCAGATAGGTTCAGTGCTAACTTTACCCCTCCCTCACCCCCTAAAGGGCCCATCTTTATACCGGAAGAATGCAAAGTTCCTGTAATCACAGCTGCACAGGTAAAAACCACACTCTCCAAGCCAAGAACACAGCATCCATGGGACCTGGCAACATCCCAGGCTGTGTTCTACATGAACTACAGAATGAACTGGCACCCCACCTAGCACCATGTTGAATTATAGCCTCACCTCAGGCTTTGTGCCCACTGAATAGCACACAGCGACGGTTATCCCACTCCACAAAGGAGGAGCCACCACGGACCCCTGGAACTACTGCCCCATTAGCCTAACAAGCCTGGTCTGCAAGGCCATAGAATGTGTCATCATGAAACTTATAAACAAAGACATTGGTAATCTCCAAACTCTGACCCCATCCAGTTTGGGTTGGTAAAAGGCAGAGCATGTCTCCTAAACCTGATTGACTTCTTTGAAGCAGTCACCAAAGCCGTAGAGGAGGGTAAGGTGGTTCACACAGCCTATCTAGATCTTGCTAAGGCTTTTGACACCATCCCCTACTCTGGAATTATAGATAAACTCACTAAACTAGGTATAACTTCCTATGTCACAAGATGGGTTGCCAACTGGCTCACTGACAGAACCCACACTGTGGAAGTAGCAGACTCCAAATCTGACTTCAGACCATTGACAAGTGGAGTACCACAGGGTTCAGTCCTGGGTCCTCTCCTGTTTGGAATCTACTTTTCTGAAGTACAGGCTAACACAGAAGGTCTTTGCCTAATGAAGTTCACAGATGACTGCAAACTAGGAGCCATAAAGCCATAATTGAAACTCCTAATCATGTGGACATCCTACAAAAGGGCCTCACTGAGACAGACGCCTGGTGTCAAAGCCATGGCCTCAAGCTCAATGCCAAAAAGTGCATTGTCATCCCCTTTGGTAAAAACTCGTACCCATGAGCTACCACATAGGTGGTAGTCTACTTAACACCAAAAGTGTGATAAGAGACCTTGGGACACAGGTGGACAGTAGTCTCTCCTTTGATAATCACATTGCCACAGTAGTCAGGAAATCCTTCTATGTGGCACACCTCATCACAAAAGGTTTCTCATCCAGGAAAAAAGAGGTCATTGTTCCCCTCTACTCATCACTCATAAAACCCATTATAGAGTACAACACCCCTTTTGGTATGTACCTCACAAGACATCTACAACAACTGGAAAGGCCACAGAAATACCTCACAAAGAGAATTACCAGCCTCAGACATATGCCATATGCAGACCGTCTCAAAAACTCCAGCTTTACTCTGTCACATATCACCTACTCAGAGGTGATCTCTACTTAACATACAAAGCTATGTCAAATCCAGAGCTGTTGGACATGCTCCACTTAAAGAAATCCAAATCCCTCTGAGCTACACACTCTAGGGACCTGAACTTTATCACCACAATAAACAGAACATGCTGGAGGGATAGATTCCTGCCCCAGAGACTTCCCATACTCTGGAACAAACTACCTATCTATATCAAATAAAGCTCCTCATTAGCACTCTTCAAGAAAAATCTTGATTATTGGATGGGAAATAGAAAATTCACCCCGGGGATCACCTCTGTTGCTCTGCTCAACAGGGGCACAGGAAAATAATTTTCTTGGGTGGCAAAAGCCAGAGTACCTTTTTGGCTAGGCTTGTATAGGCCCTAGGGTCGATAGCCTAGTGCCTACCTATGAACCTATGATGTCCATGTTATCCTGGAATGTGAATGGCCTTACAGGTATAGACAAAAAGTAAAGGGTATTGAATTATATTTAAAATTGTGGAGTGCAAATAGTAACTTAACACACTTAACATTAACTTACATAACTTCTCACAACTAATCAACTCTATCACACACCCATCAAAAAATCTCTCCTCCAGCAGTATCCTAGACTGGATCCTAGTATCTCATCCCCACTATTTCTCGAACAGTGGAACCCTTCCCGAGCCCCTTGGTGACCATATACCTATCTTCACTCATCGACTCCCCTTAACCCAACATCATTCCCATAACTACATTACAACACGTAACCAAAAAGACTTCAATCCTTCTAACTTCACTAACTCCCTAAAATCTATAAACTGGAATTGTCTAAAAACACTTCCTTTAGATGATGCTGTCACCCACTTCAACACCACATTCCTAAAACTGCTAAATGTCCATGCTCCTCTAAGAACTAAAAGAATAAAAACTAAAACTTCTCCATGGCTCACCAAAAATACACTAGCTACTATGAAAAGAGACAAACTCTGGGCTAAATATCAGAAAAATAAAACCCCCCTCATCCACAATGACTATCGAACTCTTAGAAACAAGGTAAAAAAACGTATCATCTCTGATAGACAAAATTACTTCTTCACACTTCAAAACAACAACAAATCAGATCCTCAGAAATTCTGGAAAGGCATCTCCACTCTACTTCACCCCAGTAAAATAGTCACCCCAACCCCTGACCCTAATGCCACTGATACAGACTTAGCCCCTCAATTCAATACATTTTTCATCGAATCTATTTCTAAATTAACCTCCTCTTTCTCCTACAACACACACTCCAACTGACCTCCATCTTACCCCAACCACACTCAACGCAACACTACTACCAATGACACTCTCATATCTACTAACTCTCTTCCACACTCCTCCTCTCCTACTCTCACTCCATCTACACCTTCCCTCTCCCTACAATATACACCTGCTCTCCTACTCTCTCCCTCCACTTTATCTTCATCCCCTAACACCCTCTCCAGTCCCCTCCATTCTCACTAAAACCTATACCCACATCTACCATACTAAAACTCCTTAAGAAACTAAAACCGGGCACCAATGCTCCCGATGACATACCTTCTAACTTTCTAAGCTTAGCAGCCGAAGGAATTGCCTACCCTATTAGCATATTAATCAACCGCTCAATTCAAGAAGATATGGTTCCCCAAATCTGGAAAAAGGCCTTCATCATACCTTTGCATAAAGCGGTAGTAACAACCTTGTTTCCAACTTCCGCCCCATTGCTATCCTATCTCCCATCTCTAAACTCTTGGAAAAATGCATCCACCTTCAACTCCTACCACATCTCCTAGATAACAACCTACTTTCTCCCACACAGCACGGATTTAGACCAAATCACAGCACTATGACAGCCCTCCTCTCCTTTCTAGAAACTGTAAATAGTGCCCGAGACTCTGGACAAATTGTCTCTACCCTTCTACTTGACCTCTCTAAAGCCTTTGATACTATATCACATAGACTGCTTCTAACCAAACTCTCCAAACTCAACCTCTCCCCCTCTACTTTGAACTGGTTCTCTAGCTACCTATCTAATAGACATCAAGCAGTGAAATGGAAAAAGGCTACCTCTTCATTCCTTAACACCCCAACAGGCGTCCCCCAAGGTTCCATACTAGGTCCCCTCCTTTTTAACATTTTATAAATGATTTCCACAAAGCCATCCCTCTCTCCAATATCATCCAATATGCAGATGATTCAACCATTATCTGCAAGGCCTCCACCATCCCCACTCTCATAAAACTAACTCAAGATGCTTTCTCTACCACTGAACTATGGATGAAAGCAAATCATTTAGCACTCAACCCCACTAAAACTAAATTAATGATATTCACCCTTCTAAACACAACTCTCTCAATACAAACTCATTCTCAATTACTAGTGAAAATTACACTCCCCTGGAACTAGTGACAGAGACCAAACTACTTGGAGTCCAAATTGACAACCAACTAAAATTCAACTCTCATATACAACTCAATATTAAAAAAACACATCAAAATCTAGGGATGCTCTATAGACAAAAAAACTACCTAACAACCACCACTAAAATCACTCTCTCTACTTCCTTTCTTATTCCCTCCCTTCTATATGGAGCTCCACTACTAACTAATCTACAAATCTCCCTGAAAAAACAACTCACCTCATGCTACAATAAAATAGCCAAGTTTGCTACCAACCAAAAGACTTACTCCCACCATTGCTCCTCTCTCCAACAACTAAAATGGCTAGAACTACCCCATCAGCTCTCCTATACACAACTATCCCTTACTCACAAACTTATTTTCAACCCCTCCCTCTGTCCCTCGCTCTCTTCTGTGCTTAAAATGCACAAACCTGGTAGAATAATAAGGTTCAGCAACCAAAATCTGCTTGAAGTGTACAAACCAACCCGTCCACCTGGCAAATACCTTCTCTCACATGGGTTAGCTCGTCTCTGGAACTCTCTACCTTCATCTATCCGTACTACCTCTAACCATTTTATGTTCAAAAAATCTTTTCATTCACTTCTACTTTCCCAGTGGGAATGCTCTTGCTCCCACCCTACTTAAATACCCATCTCCTGGACTCCTGCTGACGTTCTTGACTTCTCTCTCTCATTATCCATAATTTCCCATTTCACTGTTCATCACTAATGAATACATAAGAATACTCTGCACTCTCATATGTTGAACTCTCTTTATTAAATAACTCTAGTAGAATTTAGAATTTATGTATAATTTGAGATAATCTCTCATCAGTTTTCTTTTTTACTTTTAAAACTTAAATTTATTGTAACTGTTTTGCTTAGCATTTGATTTTTGCCTACTGTGACTTTAACAATGTTTAAATATGCCTAATACCTACTGTAACCTACATTGTCTGGAGCTTTTCTCCCCAGGACTCCATTGAAAACGGGTTCTTTTTCGCCCAATGGACTATCCTGGTAAACCAACTGCAAATAAATAAATAAATAAATAAATAAATAAAATAATGCTGCAGGAGACATATTTGGAAAAAATGAGCATGTAAATTTGACAAAGAGAGGACTTTAGAATGGATATTCAGCAGAATATTATGGAAACAAGAAAAGAGGAGTAATTATATAAACTCCAATAATGATAGATGAGGAAAAAAGGCAAAAATGGTAGAATTGTTATAGTAAGGAGCCATTGGCAAAGGAGGAGGATTACAATGGCATGTATTTATATTCCACCAAAAACTGTCATTATAGAGTTTAAGAAAATTTGGGGGGAAACAGTTAGCTTTCAGCAGGGAGTATTATTTATAGGTGGGGACCAGAATTTGATTTGCTATGGTGAGGATGTATCAGGGGGACAGAGAAAGGACAATATGACAAAAGATGGTAAATTTCTGAAGACATTTATGAAAATATTTGGTATGGAAGATATGAATTTAGTAGTAGGAACTTGGACAGAATTTACATATTATTTGCCAAAGTGGAATAACTGGGCTAGATTAAATAGAAATTATATTTTTTAGGAATACATGCATTTAATTGATTGCTTCAACAAATATGCAATAACTATTTCTGATTATGCACCAATAAAAACTAGTACAAATGCAGGGAAATGAAGTAAATATAAGACACTGGTGCTTTCTCACCTACCTTTTAAAAAGAGAAAAATTTAAGGAATTGGAAGTAGAAATTATTCAAGAGTTATTAGGGAAGACAGAAATATCTTCAGCAGTTATAGCTAGTGACTGGAATAAAATGAGAATGTAGTTTAAAAACAGGGTCAAAATAAAAGAAATAGAAATATTGTTAAGAAGTAATAGAAATTACTTTGAGGGTCTGATAAAGGTTAAAGTATTGCAGAATAAGAGGAATCTCACAGAACAAGATAAGGAGCAAATGCAGAGTGCTAAATAGAAAAAATAAGGGAGTCGCTGGATAATATGCATATGTTTAGAAAGACCTTGCAGTTAAGCAACTATTTTTCATAACAACTCCGGAGGACAAAAACTTTTGGCACAACAACTTAGGCAACAGAACATTGAAAGAAGTGTTGCCAAACTTAGGGAACCTCTAACCAGAAAAATAACCAGAGATCCTGTAGAGGTTTTAGATATACTCTTGAAATTTTATGAAAATTTGTATAAAGCAGAGAAATGTGGAAATCAAGAAAGAGTAGAAATGGAAATATTTGCGGAAGACTTAATTATGCCAAGATTAGAGGTGGGCGAGGCTCAACAACTGACATTTAAGATAGGAGGTCATGAGATAAAAACAGTGCTGTATAATCAATCTTCAGGAAAGTCTTGAGGAACAGATGGTATTCCTGTGGAAGTTTTCAAATTAGGAGGGAAAATGTAATAACGATCTGGAAGATTTTGTTTAACAATATTTTAAAAGGAGGGGACACACCAACATTTTGGAGGAAAGCTGTGGTAGCTGAATTACCTAAAGATGGCAAAGACTCTTCAGACCCAACTGCATATAGACCCATTTCAATTTTAAACCATGATTATAAAGTGTTTATGTCTATACTAGCTAAAAGAATTGCAAATGTTTTGCCAAAATTGATAGATATGGATCAGTATGGTTTTATAGAGGGGTAGGCAAACATTTGACAACATTAATAGAACAAATGATGATCTAGAAGGAAGTAGAATATAAGAAAATACCTCTTTTGTTGGTAGGTATTGATGCAGAGAAAGTATTTGATAGAGTAAGTTGGAATTTTATGAGTAGGGCATTGGAAGTATTTGCATTTGTTGATACAATAATAAGGTTAATTAGGAGGATATATGAAGGATCAGAGGTAAGAATTAAAGTGGATGGCATTACTGATTTCATATATATATATATATATATATATATATATATATGTGTGTGTGTGTGTGTGTGTGTGTGTGTGTGTGTGTGTGCATATATATATATATATATATATATATATATATATATATATATATATATATACATAAAATCAGAACTCCAGATAGTGCATATGCTAACTACAAGAAATACTGAGGAACAAAACATGGATTGCTGATTTTAGTAAGAAAAGTAACCAAGTGTGTTTTTATTCAGTGAGATGACCCCATGTGCACTCTCATTGCTTCTCCTAACACAGCAGACAATTGCTAGTATAAGAAATGTGAAAATTTTGAGTGACTCTCGTCAGCTGTGACTGATAAGTAAGTGAATGCTGACAGAAGATTAGTTGTGTGGATGTAACTGTTTACATACTTATAAGATCTCTGCATCCAATCACTTCTCTTGTGCCTCATAGCTGGGATCCAGCCAGCATCATAACATTATTATCGAGCTGACAGCTGTAATCCTTCTCTTTTAGTAAAATAAGCCCTCCTGTTTGCTTTTATCTGTAATGCACTATTTGTTTTACTTATGTTTGAAGACACAGAAGCAAAGGAAAAAAGAAGACCCAGTCTGTTCTAGTTGCTCAGAAACATTTTAGATGGCAATATATTCAGAGTTTGCAAATAACAAAGGAAGTAACACAGGAATGTTATTTTGGCTGCTGAGATATTTTGTTGAAAGGATATAAACTGATATGTGTATTCTTGCAAATAATGATTAACTAAATAGTAACTTCCTCAGAAGTCCTATAATATGAGTGGTACGGTGACACAGTGGTTAGAGTTGCTGCCTTACAGCACCTGATTACCAAGTTCATTTAACAAATGGGATGCCTTGTATGAGGAGTCTGCATGTCCTCACTGTGTCCATTGGATGAGCAAGTTTTTTCCCAAATCCCAAAGACTGTAAACTGGCAATATTCCAAGCTGCATATTCCCAAATCCCAAAGAATGTAAACTGGCAATATTCCAAGCTGCATATAGAGTGTGTGTGTGTGTGTGTGTGTGTGTGTGTGTGTGTGTGTGTGTGTGTGTGTGTGTGTGTGTATATATATATATATATATATATATATATATATATATATATGTGTGTGTGTGTGTGTGTGTGTGTGTTTGTATGTGTGTGTGTGTGTGTGTGTATCAGAACACTAGAAACTGGCATTACATACTTGTTAAAGAGCACAGGCTCAACATGCAGTATCAGGATCAGATATAGTGACCACATGATCTGAAAGGAAAGAAAAGAGAAAAAACTCTATTAAATTGTCATGTTCTATTGAGGCAATAAAGTTAATTCTTACTGTAAAAAGAGATGGGGTGAGGACCACAGTGGATCAGAACAAGTGAATATGGTAAAGTATAAGAACAGAGAGATAGGTAAAAAACTTTCTTACACTGTGAAGGACAACAACAAGGAAAAGAAAAAGCAAACACTACTAAAAACTCCTGTTGTCCACCACGGCAGTAAAACTTGATAATAAAATCAAAACTTTAATAAAAAGAATATAACATAAAACAAGCAGTCCTCAGTCTTCCGATAAGCGCTTTCGGCAAATATGCCTTCCTCAGATCGTAAAAAAGGACTGTTCAGCTTTTGTATTTATAAGGCATCACAGCCATTCATCTGTGACATACCCTTGTTGCAAGCCAAAAGGAGGCCAGCTAGCAAAGAGGTATAATTTCCTTCATTATAATTAAAGGCGCAGTACTTCTTTTTGCTATGAGATTGTATATGAGAAAACTAGTAGCTATGTATGTGAAACACATTATATAAATGAAGCAACATTCAAGTAAGCTTGCTGATTGTATTCCTTCTATTCCTAAGCTCAGGTTTTAATGGCACAATAGTATTCAAGTCTGGTAATCTGTTCGCTCTTAAATTAATTATCCAGCATGTTTCCCTTAACTCTGTGCGATTATGAACAGATCTTTCTGTTTGATGTCCCTTAAATGTCTAAGGATACAGATCAACGTCTTAAGGAACGTATCCTTAGACATTTAAGGGACATCAAACAGAAAGATCCCAATAATGCCTTAGCAGCCCATATAGTACAGTATCCTTCTCATCACTTTGTATTTAAGGCCATAGAGGCAGTCTGTCAGACCACAAGAGGAGGCAATGTTCATAATTGCACAGAGTTAAGGGAAACATGCTGGATAATTAATTTAAGAGCGAACAGATTACCAGGCTTGAATACTATTGTGCCATTAAAACCTGCACTTAGGAATAGAAGGAATATGATCAGCAAGCTTACTTGAATGTTGCTTCATCCATATAATGTATTTACATCCATAGCTACTAGTCTTCTCATATACAATCTCATAGTAAAAAGAAGTACTGCGCCTTTAATTATAATGAAGGAAATTATACCTCTTTGCTAGCTGGCCTCCTTTTGGCTTGCAACAAGGGCGTGTCACAGATGAATGGCTGTGATGCCTTATAAATAGAAAAGCTGAACAGTCCTTTTTTACGATCTGAGGAAGGCATATTTGCCGAAAGCGCTTATCGGAAGACTGAGGACTGCTTGTTTTATGTTATATTCTTTTTTATTAAAGTTTTGATTTTATTATCAAGTTTTACTGCCGTGGTGGACAACAGGAGTTTGTAGTAGTAAGAACAGAGAGATGGTAAAAAAAAGTTTGAGCATAAGCTAAAAGTAGGTTAGCAGAAGGTATACTGGTACAGAACCAGAGTAATACAGTGCATATATATAACTGTATAGAACAAGTTATCATAACAATGATAAGCATAATATAAATCCATCACTTAGTAATATTCATGGGATTAACCAGTATACCAGAGTGTTTTATATGTGTATATATATATATATATATATATATATATATATATATATATATATATATATATGAGTCTCATGCAGAATGTCGAAGCTTAAAACTTCGAATTGCTTATGGTCGGAGACCATATGATCGAAGTTTTAAAACTTTGAAATTTTGCACAGAGATCGGCATACAGCGCAAAACTCGTGATTTCCCTTTTCCTTGCTGTAGTGTGATCTCGGAGTTTGTATATTTAAGTAGAATTTTATAATGTCGATCATTTAACAAAAAAAAAAAAACGCCCCCACACCCCCTGCCAAGTCAAGATGTGCCATGCTGATATATTCCTACCCAAGAAGACTGAATTCTGCAATTAAATCAAAAGGTGCTTCAACAAGGTATTAGTTTAAGGGTGTGGGCACTTATGCAACCAGCTTATTGTACGTTTTTTATTTTTTATATTTTTTCCCCTAACAGATTTGTTTGTTTTTCAATTGAAATGTACAGGTTATAGGTTACATTAAAGGTGGGAAAATTTTTGAAATGATTTATTGTGGTATCATTTTTTATATTACAAAAACCTGGCATTTTAACAGGGGTGTGTAAACTTTTTATATCCACTGTATGTATGTGTGTGTGAAATTTCAAATTTAAGTATTTCAAGACCAGAATGTCGAAAGTGCAGTTGGTCAAAACTGCACTTTAACGAATCTTTATTTCCCGAATTCATGGTAGGTGTGGTGCGGTGTCTAGTTTATTGTTTGCTGTCTCTTTAAGGAGAATGTGTTCTGGAATTTTGACATGTTGGCCGATGTCTGGTTATGTGCACAGATTCAGGTGTTTAATTTTGTAGGATTTTGGGTACACGTGTGTCAGGTTTTATTTTTTGGGGGGTGTTGGAGGTTTAGTTTGGGGTAGGTAGGTGGGAGAATGTGTATGTTAACATTGAAAGTGGTGATTTTTGCACATGTGTAGTGTGTGTTATTAGTGAATGTAAGTATAACAGTGTGGAATGGCAGTGTAAGGCATGTACAAGTAGTTTTTTTTTTGGGGGGGGGGTTTGAGTTAGTGCGACCTTGGAGTTGGTATATATAAGTAGCAAAGGGTGTGGGGGGTGAAAGGGGGCTTGCCCCCTGTAAAATGATATGTTTGTTTTCATCATCAGCCCCTTTTTTCCCATTTTTCTACATGGGGACGGGGTATTGTGTTGACTGTCAACAACTCTCTCGATTCATTGCCACACTCCTGCCTTCTTCAACATTCATGCCTGACTGTCACAGATCTTTCACACAGTCCATCCTCCTCTTTGCTGGACGTACTCCCTTCATCTTACATTCTTCTTGCCTGTCTCAAATCTTCCTCACCAGATTGTCTTCTGCGTTTCTGCACATGTGCCCAAACCACCGTAATCTGTTCTCTTTGATCTTTTCTGCAACTGGAGCTGCTTTGGCTTCTGCTCTTATGTCCTCATTTCTTCGTCTGCCCCACAGTGTGCATCCTACCACCCTTCTCAGTCACTTCATTCCCATAACCTCTAGCTTCTTCAACTGTTCTGCCTTTATTGCCCAGATTGCTGTCCCATACAGTAGTACTGGTCGGACCACTATCTTGTACACCTTACTTTTCAGCTTCTTTGGCATTCTTCTCTCATATACTACACCTGACATTCTATGCCAGTTGGCTGCAGCCCCTCTGATTCTAGCTTTGACCTCTTCATTCAGACTTCCCTTCTCCTCAACCACCCCGCCCAGATACTTGAAGCTGTTTACCTGTTCTACTATCTTCCATTCTATCTCTATTCTAAGCCTCTTCTGATTTCCCCAATTTGCTGCCATTGCCACTGTCTTAACTGTGCTTAGTTTAATCCCATGTGCCTTTAGTTTTGCATTCCATTCTCCTATCCTTTGCTGAAGTTCTTGCTTAGAGTCTGCCTGTAATGTCACATCATCTCCATTCAGTAACTTTGTTGATATGTCTCCTCTGATCTCTTTGCTAATGTAGTCCATTACCAGTATAAACAGCAGTGGGCTCAGAGCTGAACCCTGATGTAAACCCTCTCCCACTGGGAACCCCTCTGTGAGGCCGAACACTGTTCGTACTTGAGTTATTGGATCCTTGTACATAGCCTGCACTAATTCTACCAATGTTTCTGGGATGTCAAACCACTGCAGTACTGCCCAGATCAGCTTTCTTTGGATCTTGTGGTATGCTTTCTCCAAGTCTAGGAATGCCCAGTTGCACTGGCTCCTCATCTCTAGCTTCTTCTCAAGTTACTGTCTCACTGCAAACATTGGGTCAGTTGTTCTGCATCCAGATCTAAATCTAAACTGCTCATCTCCCATCTTATGTTCTACTACTCTGTGTATCCTTTTATCAGTCACCCTCTCCAGAACTTTCATGCAGTGTGATAGGAGATTGATGCCTCTGTACTGCGCACAGTCGTGGATGTCCCCTTTGTTCTTGTACACTGGCACGAGTATGCTTATTCTCCAGTCATCCGGAATGCGCTTTTCTCTCCACATTGCTATGAGTACCCTCAGAAGCCATTTCTCCCCTATCTCACCCAACATCATTATCATATCTGTTGTAACCTCATCTGAGCCTGCTGCTTTCCCTGACTTCATTTTCCTTAGTGCTGTTCTTACATCTTCTAGGGAGGGCTCCACTTCTTCTCTCATCGTAGGCTCTTTCTGGGGCAGAACAGCTTCTGTGGGGTTTTCTTCATTCAAAAGCTGCTGGAAATACTACTTCCATCTGCCTTTGATGTCCTGTGGACTGGTGAGCAGATTGTTGCTGGCATCCCTTATGAAGGGTGTCTGACTATCTTCTTTATCTTTCAGTCTTTGCCTTGCGACCTGATATAGTTTCTTTGTGCCACTTACTGTGTCACTTTCCAGAATTTGGTAGAGTCTTTTCTATTTCCCATGTCTTCCTGCACTCCTTTCTCTTGATGATGTTGTGGACTTCTGTATTCAACCACCAGCTTTCCTTATGTACCTTATTTCCATACCTGGCTCGGCCACATATCTTTTCTGTAGTCCTAACACATGCTGTTTTTAGGCGCTGCCATTCTTGTTCAACTCCACCTATTTCCCCCTCTTCTTGGGGTGCTAGAGCCCAGAGTAATTCCTTGAACTGTTGTACTTTCTCTCCAGTCAACTTCCAGGTGTTCAGCCTAGTTTATGTTGACCTTAGAGCCTTCTGTGACCACTGCTTGCAGCTGATTGAGGCAACTAGTGATTTATGCTGTGGGCCGACTGTTCCAATGGGGATGACTTTGCAATCATATGCCTTTTCCTTACTAGGAGGAACTCTACCTGAGTTGCATGGTGGCTACTCTTGTATGTGATCTTGCGACTGTCACTCTTTCTGCACCATGTGTTGGCTACTATTAAGCCATTTGCCAGACAGAAGTTTAGAGCAGCTTCTCCTTTATTCCTGTTGCCCCACCCATGTGGACCCAGGCAGTATTCATATCCTGTTCTGTCTGTCCCAATATGTGCATTCA
>NC_056751.1:395961194-395983694 GCF_019279795.1 Protopterus annectens
TTCAGGGACAACCCAAAAGCAATCTCTGGTTACGTGATTTATTCAAAGTCATACATAGGATCATAGGATCATAGGAAGTTACTAAGCTACTGGCTCTGAGGTCATTATAATCCTAGCCAAGAGTTTAGCCCATGTTTAGACAAGTCAGCACCCGATGCCCCTGTCCAGCAGGGACATGGGTGGAATCCCGATGTATTTTCTCTTTTCCCATCCAGTTATCTAGGTTGCACTTTGGGTAAAGAGGTACTCTGCTTGATGTGGAGAGGGAGTCTATTCCACAGACGGGTGAGTTTCTAGGATACAAATATGTCCCGGCAACAAGTCCTATTGATGTCACAGACCAAGTTGAGGCCACGTGTGTGGGTTACGCGAGTGGAGCCTGAGTTGTGGATATGCAGCAGTCCCATCAAGGTGGAGTCCGAGATCACCTTATATGCCAGATAGAGGTCACCTCTGAGGAGTCTGTATGAAATTGAGTAGAGGGATAGGACTTTTAGCCTATCTGTGTATGGTAGATTTTTTAGACCCTGGATTCTCCTGGTGAGGAAACCCTGTGGTCTCTCCAGCTGTTGCATGTGCTTTACGAGGTACATGCCGAATGAGGCATTGTACTCAATAATGGACCTTATAAGGGAAGAATACAGGGACATTATGTCCTCTTTTTCCCTAGATGATATACCCTTACTTAAGAGGTAGGCCATGTAGAAAGCTTTCCTTACAATGGAAGCAACATGGTAGTCAAAAGTCAGGTTGCTATCAACCTGGGTGCCCAAATCCCTCATGACTGATTGTGTGCTTTGTGATAATTTGTGGGGACGTCACTCTCCCCAAAGGGCATGATGATGCATTTTTTGGTATTCAGCTTGAGGCCATGTTTGTGGCACCATTCATTTGTTTGGATGAGACCACCTTGGAGGATGTCCACATCACTAGGGGAATTGATGACAGTGCCCAGCTTGCAGTCATCTGCAAACTTGGTCAACCATAGCCCACTGGTTTTGGTCTGCACCTCAGAAAAGTATATCCCAAATAACAGAAGCCCCAAGACCGAGCCATGGGGTATGCCACTCGTTATGGGTCTACTGCTTGAGGTGGCTTCCCCTATTTTGACTAGGTGGGTTCTGTCAGTGAACCAATTAGCTACGCATCTGGTAATGTATGGATTGATGCCTAGTTGAGAGAGTTTATCTATTATTCCTGAGTGGGGAATAGTGTCAAAGGCTTTGGCCAGGTGAAGGTAGGCAGTGTGCACCATCTTCCCCTCGTCCATGGCTTTGGTGACTGTCTGAAAGAAGTCACCCAAATTTAACAGACATGACCTCCCCTTGATGAAGCCAAACAGTGTGGGATCGAGTGTTCAGAGGTTGCCAATGTCCTTGTTAATGAGTTCCATGATAATCCATGCCATTGCCTTGCAGATCAGTCTAGTTGGACTGATGGGTCTATAATTTCCTGGATTGGTGGATGCTACACCTTTGTGCAAAGGGGACAGTGGCTGTCCTCCACTCAGGTGGGACGAAGCTGATATTCAGGCCTTGGTTGAATAAGGCATCAAATGGTGCTGCCATTTCTTACCTAAGTTCATGTAGGATGCAGCCTGGGATGTTATCAGGCCCAATGGAGGCTGTATGTTTTGCCTTTGAGAGAGCAGTGATGACCTGTTCCCTAAATATAAATGGAAGGGGGCAAGTACTGGAGATGTTGTAATTTACTGATGGGAGAACAGAGGGGTGAAGTTTTTGCTGAATCTGTCAGCCAGCAGGTTTGCTATATCTGCAGCATTTGTATATGTGGTGTACTTGACCACCAGTTCTGGACAGATCTGGACACTTCCTTTGAGATTGCAGACATATGTGAAGAAGGTCTTATGAGTGTCTCTAGTAGATGTGGCCAATTTGGACTCGAAGTTTGCTTTGGAGGATTTCACTAGTGCTCTCATTTGCTTGTTCAGGCTAAGGAGAAAGTGCTTCCAATTGGGTGCCTGCTCCTTGTTGGTCCTGGACAGCATTTTTTTTTCCTTTTGTTATACAGTTTATTTATTGCAGATGTCCACCAGACAGGTTTACTCTTCCTTGCGGAGGATGATTTAGTACTGTCGGGTTTTCCTGATTCCATGTATCTATATAAATGCTCGTGTAGTGCTTTGGTGTAGTTTTAGATACTGGTGCCAGTTCCTAGAGAGGGGGAGGGGGCTATGAAGCTGTTTATACCATCCCTCAGGAAGCTGTAATCAGCTTTGGAGAAGTTTGTTTGTTTGTTTGACCCTAGCTAGAGAGGGGTCAGGGGAGATGGTGACTTTAAAAGTGACCACTTTATGGTTGGATTTTACCAGGGAGATTGATACTTTTGCCTTGGAGGTCTCCTATGTTTGAGCATTTTTTGTTGAGGACCTCCGCATATGTGGGTGTGTGTTGTGTAGGTGTGGGTGGTGCTTGAGGTGTATTGATTGTGTTGACAACCTGCTCAGTGTCAGATATATGGGCTTGTGAGGGAAAGAGCATAGACTCTAGGTTCCTAATGTAATTGCACCTCTCGCAAATTGTGTTCCTAGGTGGTAGTAGTAGATGGTTGTCAGTGTACATGTGGCAGTTGCTTCACTGTCTCAAGATGCCCATATTAACCAGACTGGCAGGAGAAATTGTAGGAAATTGTCCATCCATATTTGTCAGAATCTGAGGGAGAAAGGCCAGGGAGCGCTAAGGGTAGGCCTAAAGCCCAAGTGCTTAAAACAAAACTAAGAGGCTTGGAATAACACTTACAATTTAAACAGGATATAAACAAGCAGTAATAAATGCAACAGAAAAGATGCAGTTGAACAATTTAGAGAGCAAGCAGTAAGTAGCAGAAAAAGCAAGAGGAAGCAACATAATAGGAGGGGGAAACACAAATGCAGTAAAAGCAGATGAATAAAGTGTTTTTTTTGTTTGTTTTGTTAGTAAAGTGTAAAGGGCGAGAGGAGGAACAGAAGATAATTCAAGGTTAAGGATCCAAAGGATTTGGCCTTCCCAAATGATCTATATATTCGGTAGAATGAGCTAATGAGATGGGACTGGGAGGAGTGTCCCAGATCAAATTTACAGTAGGGGTGGGCAACTGCAAAAGCCACCATCTTTGAGGATGAGAGGGAAAAAAATTCAATCAAAGGTCAACAAATATATAAATGCAGACACAGAAAAGTAATTAATTCAGTCAAGCAAATAAATAAAAACAGTGCAGTACTGTTAAGCAAATAAATAAAAACAGTGCAGTACTGTTAAGTGAACAGTTAAAGTGCAAAAAATATACTTATGTCGGTTTATGTAATTCCAGATTTTTTAAAAACACTCACAGTCAGCTACAATGGAGCTTCTAGCAAGGTAAGCAGAAATCCACACAAAGGTAATATTTTTATACCAACAAGATAAAAGACCCTTCCATTTAAGGGTCCATTAAGCAGATCGAGGTGGAAAGTATCATAATAGCTGACGGCCTTAATCCTCTCTGCTAACTGCAGCATAAGCAGTGTTTAGCTGCTATATGCTCTAAAGCAAGAAAAGAATGGTAGGAGGCTACAAGTCGATGGGCATATATATTCGTATGTGGCCGTACCAGTAAAACTGTGGTAATGGCATAAAATGGATATTTGAACCTGTTGCATAACACGGTCTGCATACAACAACAGCATTTAAATACCTATTCTATTTTTAACTATATTTGTTTTATTGTTGTACATTATCATACCATGTGTTTATAAAGTGTAACTGCCCAACAGGCCTGAGTTATAGCTGAAGAGGGACTGTGAATCAGTTCATTCAACTAGTTAACAAAAATAAAAACATACAGACAGACAATCATGCTGCAAACTAATGGAATCACAATTAAATGAGGATTCCCCACCCCCCCTATGATTAGAATAACAGTACTTGTATTCCTCCATAAATTAAGTATAGCATCTATTATATATTGTCAAAAATAATTTTTGAATGCAGATGAGAGAACTTTCAATATTTCTGAAGAGAAGCCGTCTGGTCAATGTTCGACTTCTGGGTTTTGATGAGCAAACATAGTTCTGAATACTTAAAGTGCTAGAGACAGAGACAGAGACTTTGTTGTCTTCTGATATGGAAGGCAAGTTCATAGTCTTCCTCAATTAAATATAATCAATGAGCAGCTGACAGCTGGGTGATCATGTCATTGAGTAATTCAGGTGGAAACTATTAATGTTTTAGTAAGTGAGTATTTATATAGTCAATGGGATAATTTCATTAGACTTTGTAAGTATTTCAACTATCTGATTAATTCTCTATATATTTGTAGAGACATGCTGTAAAACTGATGTTTAAATGTATCAAGAGCTGTGCTTCTATCATCCAGTATATGATTCATTTTATCTTTGATACAGTTAACAAAGTATTCATTTCTGGGGACTGAATGTCAGTATGTACTGGACGTTTCTTAAAATCATCCAGACAAGATTGTAATGACTTTAAATAGCATCCCACTTTCTCTTTATTGAATACTTCACCCTGCTCAGATGAACATTAAGAAAAGTCTTCAAGGCATCCTAGTATAGCAAATGTGAGGTATCCTTACAAAAATCAATTTGCATGAACTTTTTTGTGAGGGGTGAAACTTATTTTGAAACACTGGGAGATTATTTAAAGCAGTGGAAGGTAATATTCGCCTGTTCCCATTACCCCTACTACTCCATCTCACTTGCTTAACTCCCCGTGCATAATCCCCTCTACTTTACTTTGCTACATCACTTTCTCATAGTACTCTGTCTCAGTTTCCTTATCTATATGAAGAAAAGTGTAAAACACACCAGATGGAACACTGGATTGTTGGAGTCCCCAAGCTAAATGGAAACCCCCTTGTCCAAGTTTGGCCAATGGAGGTCAAAATACGAGAGTAAATAATTCCAATATAAATTGGCCAGAATGGAATGTCCTGACTTAACTTGGGCTGCTGAGAGATACCAAAAACAAAACTTTAAACTTTCCATATATAAGACCATACAGCATTGAAATTATCGAGCCTTAAAATTCAAAGAACGGTGTTGTTACCCAATCAAAAAATAGGTACTCCACAGTTTAATCAGTGTGAAACTTTTATTAGGCAGATGAGCACTGTTATATAACAAAGATTAAGGTATCAACATCAGTATTTATATTTTTCAACACATAATTCTAGTTATCTCAATAGTGGGGTTAATACTCTACCTATCAGGTAATGGCAACATCTTCTACAGAATTACCCACTTTTATGGCCTACCACCATTATGTAACAACAATGTATTCATGTTTGACAATGTATTTTAATGCCTGTCAGATGTAATACCAATTAATATGTAATGATTTGCTTGTATTATCATTGTTTTTCTTATATATTACTACTTTGCATAATGTCTTTGAAAAACTGTGGAGTTTTTCTTCTTGAGCCTTTGCTGAAAAGGGGCATTGTTGCCCAGCCAGGCTTTGCCAGGCAACAAATAATAAATAAAATAAATAAATAAAATTTAAACTGAAAATAGAAGAGGTTGAGTTTCCTAGTGGTAAAAGAGAACCCAACATGTTTAGGCAAGAGGTTATGTATTTACATTTAGGCAACAATACAATTTACCATGTTAATAAAAATATGAATCCTGAAAATTTATGAGCCACGGCACAGGATATCAAATGGGTAAAAAGCAAACTTTAATCACTTTTGTCAAGTCCTAATATAAATAAAAAAAACTTCCAAAATACAATTTCCAACAAAACATGAGTACTTTCATCCATTATGAACTTCATCAGATATTCATTAATTTAACCAACAAGTTAAAATACACTCCAAAATTATTTTCATTGGTTACTGCAGACAACCCTCAATTGTCCACAAGTAAGATCAGCTACTGTGATAAACCAAGTCAGAGATGGTCAAGTTTCCAAAAATAGAACAAATAGCTCCAACTCAAGATATGCCAACCATTTATTAAAACAATAAAACGTAGTGCAAAGCTTTCTGGTAACACCTTTCTTCACTGCAATTCAAAATAAAATGTTAATCTCCATTTTTATAGCAATTACAAACATAATCATATGACACAGCTAAGTCAATCAAAAATCAGAATCAATTAATTAAAAAAATTCTCTAATGAATAAAATTAAAAACATTATAAACACATTTATTTCCTAAAATTATTTAAGTCAATATGGGTTTGATGCTAACAGTAGTATTAATGCAAGGATCCATATCAGTCTGCAGATGTAAAATCCAGTTATCTTCTTAAATTTTGAAATTATTATTAGCGTCACCCCCCCAATATTTCTGTGTGCAATATCAATAACTCTGAATTTAAACTCATGATCAATGTTAGCTTCTATAATATGTTTCACCAGTATATTTGTCTGAATGTTTCTTTGTATCCCTAAGTTGTGTTCTATTATATGATCTTTAACTCTACAACTACATTTATCAACATAGAAGACAGTACATTTATTGCAAGTACTTAAATACACTATATTCACAGTGTTACATGTGGCATAGTAGTCATAGACTTAAGGATCGTATAATAGAACACAACTCAGATATACGAAGAAACATTCAGACAAATGCACTGGTTAAATATATTATAGAAGCTGGTATTGACCATGAGTTTAAATTCAGAGTTATTGCTATTGCACACCAAAATATTGTGGGGGAGTGACACTAATAATAATATGGAAATTAAAGAATATAACTGGATTTTAAGACTACAAGCTGATATGGATCCTGGCACTAATAGTACTGCTAGCATCAAACCCATATTAATTAAGAATCAAATGCAATTTAAATAATTTTAAGAAATAAATGTATTTATAATGTTTTAATTTGATTCATTAAAGAATTTTTATAATTAATTGATTCTGATTTTTGTTTGGTTTAGCTGTGTCATATGATTATGTTTGTAATTGCTATAAAAATGGAGATTAATGTTTTATTTTGAATTGCATTTGAAAAGGATGTTACCCGAAAGCTTTGCACTATGTTTTATTGTTTTAATAAATGGTTGTCATATCTTGAATCGGAGCTATTTATTCTATTACTGCAGACAACCCCCACTGCACCCATTGGTACATTCAGCACTCATTTTGCCAATAATCTACAACCCTTATGCAATTTGAATACTGTTTAAAATCAATTCCAGTTGGATATTAAACATTCTTTGCCACTCATTGATTCATTCCCTTCCTACTTCTTTGACCAATAATTTTGTCAAAAAAGAGGGATGACAAAATTATTGGTTGAAAAAGTAGGAAGTGAACGAATCAACAAGTGGCAAAGAATGTTTAATAACCAATTGGAATTGATTTTAAACAGTATTTGAATTAGATAATGGTTGTAGATTATTGGTAAAATGTGTGCTGAATGTACCAATGGGTGAAACAGGGGTTGTCTGCAGTAACCAATGAAAATAATTTTGAAGTGTATTTTAACTTGTTGGTTAAATTAACAAATATCTGATGAAGTTCATAACTTATTGGATGAAAGCACTCAATTTTTGTTGGAAATTTTATTTTGGAAGTTTTTATTTATATTTACATTAGGACTTGAAAAAAGTGATTAAAGTTTGTTTTTTACCCAGTTCATATCCTGTATCGTGGCTTTGTAAATTTCTTTTTTTGTTGTAATTGGAGGACTTGTTTTATTGGAAAAATGTGAATCCTTACAATTCTACCAAAAGGATTGCAAGAAGATGAATAAGAAGCAGAGTCCTGGTGTGCTTGATATCTAGATTTAAATATTTTCATCAAGCTGAGCAGAGTAGGAAATGAGTTCAGGTAATAAGTAGGTGGTGTAGGCTTTGGCACAGGTTTAACAGAGGAGTCAGTTGAGGTACTAAGGTTTACATGCTAAAATGATTTGCCCTTGCATGACTAGATCCCCAAATTTTCTTTAATCCTCCTTTACAGAAGTATTGAATAAGCAGTTAGACAGAGTAGCAGTCTGCTGAGAGTTCAGGTAGCTCTCAACAGTTGCTTCCCATACATATTTTCACTGTGACACTCAAAACACTCTGTTGGTACTAGAAGTCAAAATGTATTATCCCTCATTTGATCTTTAAGCTTATAGAAATGATTCTCTGAAATCCCATTTTTAACTGCTGTCAGTGTTACAATTGATGTAAGTGTGTCTTATACAAAAGAAAAAGGTATTTTTTTATTTTTTAAGGTAAGACAAAGTTCTTGTTCTTTGACAGGAATGCTAATCCCAGTCATTTTACACAAAAGTAGGTTTTGTGGAAATAAAATATGAAAAGGGTTGCAAAGAACGAAAGTGAAATGTCATTTCAAACTTCTTTCAAGGATCAGCTTACAATAATGCTCATGATTTGAAGCCCATTCTGGACAACAAATGTGACCTTACGTATAAAAACAAGTAATAAGAGATACATTATAACAATATACATAGACCAGGATTTGGAAATCAATAGTGCAACAGACTTTGCAAAATTATACTGTGAGTGGCGGCACACAGGGTGGGGCCAATTCAGAGACACAGGTAGCCCATTGTGCATCCTGGTGAAAATGCATAGTGAACATCGTGCATAAATGCGGCATAATGATACGGAAATCAGTGCCATTATAGTAATAAGCCAAACTCCAAATGTAGATGACAGGAAACAACATAGTGACGCAATTCAGGACTGTATAAAATTATGTAACAAGCTGTAGCCACCACTGAATTTGTATTCCATCATTTCTTGGCAAACAGAGACAGATACCACTATAGAATGCTAGGAACAGCATCCATATTCGCCAAACAGTGTATGCTACCAGAAGATCTCACAGCCAGTATCCATGACAGTGCATTTCAACACCCTCTGCATACAGATGGACTCAACTGCATCTGTCATACAATTTCCTCCATGACAGGGACATTCTTAAATACTGTTATGCAGACATACTGTACAGCAGAGATGACTTGCTCACATGGAATCTTTTTCTCTTAAACTACAATATCTGATCTGTTTGCTTCTACCTTCATAGTTGTTAGTTTGATGTGATCTCATGTAATCATTATTTTATCATTTTCAACAGTCCTTTGCATTTCATGTTTCCAATGTCTCTCAGCTGCCTCTATGTTGTACTGTTTACAATATCTTAAGTATAACAACCTTACCACATTATAGGGTTTTTCAGTATACAAAACCTTCAGCCTTGACTGTATCACACTTTACAACAAGATGAGTAAGTGTTTCTAGTTCTGTATTGCAAAACCTACATTTGTCTGTATCTCCTA
The DNA here is from genome assembly GCF_019279795.1 of Protopterus annectens. Taxonomy (NCBI): domain Eukaryota; kingdom Metazoa; phylum Chordata; order Ceratodontiformes; family Protopteridae; genus Protopterus; species Protopterus annectens. Next base: position 395,970,438 of record NC_056751.1, read on the forward strand.
CCTTTTCTACAGATTTTATGAACCATCTAGTATGTAATCCACTATCTTGGGCTGCCAATATTAACTTTTCATCTTTTGGTTTAAATTCACCTTGTCTACGCCATTCACACAGCAGCACCTGGTCAACACACAGCTGTTCCAGCAGCTTTCTAAACTTTTTGCAATAACTGTGAACTTTTCATTCATGTTTTCCTTTTTCTGATCCCATTCTTTGTATTCTTTCTTTTGTTTATTTCCAAGTTGATTGCTACCTGTTTTTTTATTCATGTTTAGTTGGATTCCCATGCCTGCTTTTTCCTAAAGGCTTCTGCTAACCTAAGCAAGGAGGTAATCTTAAACATATTTTGTTTGTGTTTTGGAACTTTCAATATTTTTGGAACTGATGATGTCAGTAAATATGCATGCAGTCCCACAATCTCTGACGTGTATGTTTAGTCAAATTTAAGAAGGCCCACACCTCCTTCAGACTCAGGTATATATAATCTTGGCAGACATGGGTGCTTGTATATCATTTGATGGACATGGAGCAATTTTCTTGTTTTCCTCTCATGTTTATCCAGCTCTTTTGTGGTCAATCACCACAAAGCTATAAGTTAAAACAGGAAGCGTAAGTTAATTTATAGCTTGAATTTTATTCCTAGACATCAAATCAGTTTTTAATTTTCAGTATTAATTTTAGCCTTCTAAGATATTCCTTACTGAGCTTTGTTTTCATTTTTTCATGCCCCTTCATCTATACCAAGATATTTGTACACTCTTTCTTTTTCCAAGTCTTTTATATCACATTTATCCCCAAGTTTTATATTTTCGTGAATCTTCAGTTTTCCTTTTTCAAATGATGCTATTGTATATTTATCATGACCAAATGACATTCCTATGTCACCTGAGAAGGCTTTAACAACTTGTAGCTTTTCTACCACAAGTTTATCTGATGAACTGTACAGTTTTAGGTCGGCCACAAAAAGTAGATGGGATATCCTTTTACTTGATGATTTCCTTGGAGTCCAACTGAATCCATGACAGGCTATTGAATAAAAAACTTAACGGACTAAGAGCAAGACAAAACAGTAATGCTGGCAAAGAATCACCCTAAAATATTCCACACTGGATTTTCACACTATGGATAGCAATTTATCATTTTTTTGTGGTTCATTTGCATAGTGGTTTATCATTTCTTCATAGTAACTCCAATAACATTTACCAGTGTATGATGCATCTTGTACATTTGTAAGCATTCTATAATCCAGGAGAGAGAAATACTATCAAATGCTTTTTTGCAATCTGACCATGCCATATTTAGATTCTTGTTGCTTTTACAAGTGTCCATTTTGGCTTTGTTTAGCAAAAGATGATACTTGTTTCCATAGGAATGTCTTTAATTTCCCTTCTGTAATACAGCCATGACTTTTATCTAAATGGCTGTATACTCCATCTGAATAAGTTCCCCTATTTAACTTGTATGTTGTTGGGAGACAGGTTACTGGTCAGTAGTTCTTAAAGTGATCTGTAGGTTCACTTTTAAGTCTGAGTATGGCTTTCCCCATTGTAAGTCAGTCTGGTGTTATTTCAGGGCGTACAAAGAAGTAATTTTTACTCAAAGCTAAATCACAGTGCAAAGATGTCAAGACCTTTAGCCCAAAAGTTAGGTACAGCATCCGGAACTAGCATTTTCCAGTTGGGAGCCTTTCTTAACTTAATCTCTATCTCACTAGGAGTTACTTCATTCCAATCCATATCTTCTATATCAGAGTCTCTTAAGTGTTCCTTTACTTATTTTATCCCCTCAGCCTCCTTATTGTGCTCAAGTAGGTCCTCATAGATATCTCTCCAGAATGCATTAATATGCTCTGTTCTTGGTGGCATCTCGACTATTTTGATGTTTTCTTTCCTAGCTCCCTGTAGCATTTCTTTGGGTCATCTCTAAACTGTTTGTTTTTATCCTTTCATTATATTTCTCAGTGAATCCTCTAAGTTTTTCAGCCTGTGTAAAGCTTTTTAGTTTATTGTTAGAAATAGTATAACTAAAATTCTGATTTGTTTTGATGTTGCATTTTTGTTTTAGCTCATTCACCATTCTAATAATTTTAGATTGATTTATTGTTCTGTAATCTTCCAATAATGGTACTTCTTTTCTTAACTGTGATCTGTTTGTCTCTTTATTTACCATTACTAATTTGCACATTGTTGGTAATACCGTGCCTGTTATTTGTTTCACTGCACAACATAGCTCTCAATTGTCCAGATTTTTGTAGAATGTCCAGATTTTTGCCTCATATTTTTGGTCTGTTCCTCATAAAATTTGTGGAGTTCTGACAAATCACTGAGGACTTAAGTCATCAAGTAAAGACAGATATCTGAATTTTGGATTTCATATCCTTCAGAAAATTCATGCTAAGGTAAGTCCTGTTATTCTAGCAACTTTCTAAGTAGTAATATTTAAAAATTGTCCCTATTTTCAGGCTTTTGCCCCCACCATTATGTTTGGCTTTGTCCAGATTTCTTGCACCAAGAATTTAAGAGGTATGCTGCACAGTAATGCATTCTATTAATTTCTGCTATATTATGTGGATCTCTCTTTATAGTCCCAATTACTTTATTAATTTGGCTTATTATTATTATTATTTTTTGAAAATCCATGTCTTATTCACTTTAGGCAGCCTCTGTCTCTCATACATATTATTATATTTATCCATTTCTATCAAATCTAGCAGGTCTTATCTTAAATTATTTTCTTCCTGATTGAGTGTTTCTTCTACAGTTTCTGTTTCCTGCTCTTTCTGCCTCTGTGTAAAAATAACTTGGCTTTATAATGAGTGTGACGTTTCATCTTATGAAACATCTTTACTGCTTTCAACATTTAATTAAGTTAATGAGCTATTGAATTGAAATGAATAAGTGATTTTTCTCTACTATGGCACTGCTCTACTTTCTATGTCACTTCTTCAGGCTGCACCAGTTTAAAAAAACACCAGTCTGAAGTGGTCTTTGCTCTGGGACTCCCATTTAAATCCTTCTCTGATACATCACTTAATTTTCATTTTTTTCCATTTCTGTATCAGACTTCTTGCTTGTCACTATATTAGATTTATGTGCTACTGTTCTCTGATTTGTTGCATTTTCCATGTCTAGGTGCCTTTAACTGCGAGTATTTCCAGATATTTTTGGCTGTACTTTTGAATTATTAGTCCACATTGATTGCTTTTTTTGCATATAAACTACACCATATTAGATCTTGCTTCTTCTCCCTGCCCCATACCTCTCTCTTTAGTGTTGCAAATACATGTGGAATTTTTTTCTTTCTCTTCTAATACTTAATTTTTTCATTCCTTTAATAGCTCACTCAATGTTTTCTTGTCTATGTATTATTTTGTTTTTATTCAGTAAATTAACAACCTTAAACTGGCATCTGTAATATTTGCCATTTTTTCTAATTTGATGATTTTGCTCTTCTGTATTTGTTCCCTTGCCCTTGCAGTGTAACCCTTTTATGAGAACTCTGGGTTAGTTAGTTGTATGAAGAAACAAAACTTAATTTTATTTTTGTTTTCAAGTACCATTTTTTCTGTTTCTAGACATCTTGCCTGGCTGGGCATTTTTTTCAACTTTTTGTGGACTATTGTTTTTTTGTTACTATAATGTTGGATCTGGGTCTAACACAGCAGCACGATCTCTTTCATTCTTGGAGGGCTTTGCATTGGTCATTCTACCAGTCCTGGCCCTAGTACCTTTCCAAGGCTAGGCACTTTTTATCCTGGGAGGAGTACACCCAGCACTTCATTTTTTCCATGATATATATGATAGTCTATGCATATATATATATATATATATATATCAGTTTAGTTTTGGTGGGATTTTGTAAAGAATGGGCCCACCACATGAAGTTACCCACCAAGGCTTGAGGATGATTTCAATTCAAAACAAAACCTCCCTTTCCTTTTCATTTTTGCACTGATTTCATCTTTTCTTGATATGATTTGATGCCTTTTGCACCATGCATATATCTGTAAATGTGGTTCCCCTTCATATAATCGAATTTCTCTAAACTCGAAAGGCATAAACTCAAAACCAGAATCTCAAATTTAGAGAAACTCGAACATATCAAAGGGCCAAAAAAAAAATGAACACCTTTCAAATGTTTTTGTAGGGGGGCTTTGCCTCCCCGCACCCACCTACTTAAATATACCTACTCCGAGATCAGGGTTGCAAAGAACAAAAGTGAAATGTCATTTCAAACTTCTTTCAAGGAGCACCTTACAATAATGTTCATGATTTGAAGCCCACTCTGGACAACAAATGTGAGCTTACGTATAAAAACAAGTAATAAGAGATACATTATAACAATATACATAGACCAGGATTTGGAAATCAATAGTGCAACAGACTTTGCAAAATTATACTGTGAGTGGTGGCACATAGGGTGGGGCCAATTCAGAGACACAGGTAGCCCATTGTGCAACCTGGTGAAAATGCATAGTGAACATCGTGCATAAATGCGGCATAATGATATGGAAATCAGTGTCATTATAGTAATAAGCCAAACTCCAAATGTAGATGACAGGAAACAACATAGTGACGCAATTCAGGACTGTATAAAATTATGTAACAAGCTGTAGCCACCATTGAATTTGTATTCCATCATTTCTTGGCAAACAGAGACAGATACCACTGTAGAATGTTAGGAATAGCATCCATATTCGCCAAACAGTGTATGCTACCAGAAGATCTCACAGCCAGTATCCATGACAGTGCATTTCAACACCCTCTGCATACAGATGGATCCAACTGCATCTGTCATACAATTTCCTCCATGACAGGGACATTCTTAAATGCTGTTATGCAGACATACTGTACAGCAGAGATGTCTTGCTCACATGGAATCTTTTTCTCTTAAACTACAATATCTGATCTGTTTGCTTCTACCTTCATAGTTGTTAGTTTGGTGTGATCTCATGTAATCATTACTTTATCATTTTCAACAGTCCTTTGCATTTCATGTTTCCAATGTCTCTCAGCTGCCTTTATGTTGTACTATTTACAATATCTTTAGTATAACAACCTTACCACATTATAGGGTTTTTCAGTATACAAAACCTTCAGCTTTGACTGTATCACACTTTACAACAAGATGAGTAAGTGTTTCTAGTTCTGTATTGCAAAACCTGCATTTGTCTGTATCTCCTACCTTTTCTACAGATTTTATGAACCATCTAGTATGTAATCTACTAACTAGGGCTGCCAATATTAACTTTTCATCTTTTGGTTTAATTCACCTTGTTTACGCCATTCACACAGCAGCACCTGGTCAACACACAGCTGTTCCAGCAGCTTTCTAAACGTTTTGCTATAACTGTGAACTTTCCATTCATCTTTTCCTTTTTCTGATCCCATTCTTTGTATTCTTTCTTTTGTTTATTTCCAGGTTGATTGCTACCTGTTTTTTTATTCATGTTTAGTTGGATTCCCATGCCTGCTTTTTCCTAAAGGCTTCTGCTAACCTAAGCAAAGAGGTAATCTTAGACATATTTTGTTTGTGTTTTGGAACTTTCAATATTTTTGGAACTGATGATGTCAGTAAATATGCATGCAGTCCCACAATCTCTGACTTGTATGTATAGTCAAATTTAAGAAGGCCCACACCTCCTTCAGACTCAGGGATATATAATATTGGCAGACATGGGTGCTTGCATATCACTTGATGGACATGGAGCAATTTTCTTGTTTTCCTCTCATGTCTATCCAGCTCTTTTGTGGTCAATCACTACAAAGCTATAAGTTAAAACAGGAAGCGTAAGTTAATTTATAGCTTGAATTTTATTCCTAGACATCAAATCAGTTTTTAATTTTCAGTATTAATTTTAGCCTTCTAAGATATTCCTTACTGAGCTTTGTTTTAATTTTTTCATGCCCCTTCATCTATACCAAGATATTTGTACACTCTTTCTTGTTCCAAGTCTTTTATATCACATTTATCCCCAAGATTTATATTTTCTTAAATCTTCAGTTTTCCTTTTTCAAATGTTGCTCTTGTATATTTATCATGACCAAATGACATTCCTATGTCAACTTGTAGCTTTTCTACCACAAGTTTATCTGATGAACTGTACAGTTTTAGGTCGGCCACAAAAAGTAGATGGGGTATCCTTTTACTTGATGATTTTCTTGGAGTCCAACTGAATCCATGACAGGCTGTTGAATAAAAAAACTTAATGGACTAAGAGCAAGACAAAACAGTAATGCTGGCAAAGAATCACCCTTAAATATTCCACACTGGATTTTCACACTATGGATTGCAATTTATCATTTTTTGTGGTTCATTTGCATAGTGGTTTATCATTTCTTCATAGTAACTCCAATAACATTTACCAGTGTGTGATGCATATTGTACATCTGTAAGCATTCTATAATCCAGGAGAGAGGAATACTATCAAATGCTTTTTTGCAATCTGACCATGCCATATTTAGATTCTTGTTGCTTTTACAAGTGTCCATTTTGGCTTTGTTTAGCAAAAGATGATACTTGTTTCCATAGGAATGTCTTTAATTCCCCTTCTGTAATACAGCCATGACTTTTATCTAAATGGCTGTATACTCCATCTGAATAAGTTCCCCTATTTAACTTGTATGTTGTTGGGAAACAGGTTACTGGTCAGTAGTTCTTAAAGTGATCTGTAGGTTCACTTTTAAGTCTGAGTATAGCTTTCCCCATTGTAAGCCAGTCTGGTGTTATTTCAGGGCGTACAAAGAAGTAATTTTTACTCAAAGCTAAATCACAGTGCAAAGATGTCAAGACCTTTAGCCCAAAAGTTAGGTACAGCATCCGGAACTAGCATTTTCCAGTTGGGAGCCTTTCTTAACTTAATCTCTATCTCACTAGGAGTCACTTCATTCCAATCCATATCTTCTATATCAGAGTCTCTTAAGTGTTCCTTTACTTATTTTATCCCCTCAGCCTCCTTATTGTGCTCAAGTAGGTCCTCATAGATATCTCTCCAGAATGCATTAATATGCTCTGTTCTTGGTGGCATCTCGACTATTTTGATGTTTTCTTTCCTAGCTCCCTGTAGCATTTCTTTGGGTCATCTCTAAACTGTTTGTTTTTATCCTATCATTATATTTCTCAGTGAATCCTCTACGTTTTTCAGCCTGTGCAGAGCTTTTTAGTTTATTGTTAGAAATAGTATAACTAAAATTCTGATTTGTTTTGATGTTGCATTTTTGTTTTCGCTCATTCACCTTTCTAATAATTTTAGATTGATTTATTGTTCTGTAATCTTCCAATAATGGTACTTCTTTTCTTAACTTTGATCTGTTTGTCTCTTTATTTACCATTACTAATTTACACATTGCTGGTAATACCGTGCCTGTTATTTGTTTCACTGCACAACATAGCTCTCAATTGTCCAGATTTTTGTAGAATGTCCAGATTTTTGCCTCATATTTTTGGTCTGTTCCTCATAAAATTTGTGGAGTTCTGGCAAATCACTGAGGACTTAAGTTATCAAGTAAATTCAGATATCTGAATTTTGGATTTCATATCCTTCAGAAAATTCATGCTAAGGTAAGTCCTGTTATTCTAGCAACTTTCTAAGTAGTAATATATAAAAATTGTCCCTATTTGCAGGCTTTTACCCCCACCATTATGTTTGGCTTTGTCTAGATTTCTTGCACCAAGAATTTGAGAGGTATGCTGCACAATAATGTATTCTATTAATTTCTGTTATATTATGTGGATCTCTCTTTATAGTCCCAATTACTTTATTAATTTGGCTTATTATTATTATTTCTTTTTGAAAATCCATGTCTTATTCACTTTAGGCAGCCTCTGTCTCTCATACATATTATTATATTTATCCATTTCTATCAAATCTAGAAGGTCTTATCTTAAATTATTTTCTTCCTGATTGAGTTTTTCTTCTACAGTTTCTGTTTCCTGCTCCTTCTGCCTCTGTGTAAAAATAACTTGGCTTTATAATGAGTGTGACGTTTCATCTTATGAAACATCTTTACTGCTTTCAACATTTAATTAAGTTAATGAGTTATTGAATTGAAATGAATAAGTTATTTTTCTCTACTATGGCACTGCTCTACTTTCTATGTCACTTCTTCAGGCTGCACCAGTTTAAAAAACCACCAGTCTAAAGTGGTCTTTGCTCTGGGACTCCCATTCAAATCCTTCTCTGATTCATCACTTAATTTTCATTTTTTTCCATTTCTGTATCAGACTTCTTGCTTGTCACTATATTAGATTTATGTGCTACTGTTCTCTGATTTGTTGCATTTTCCATGTCTAGGTGCCTTTAACTGCGAGTATTTCCAGATATTTTTGGCTGTACTTTTGAATTATTAGTCCACATTGATTGCTTTTTTTGCATATAAACTACACCATATTAGATCTTGCTTCTTCTCCCTGCCCCATACCTCTTTCTTTAGTGTTGCAAATACATGTGGAATTTTTTTCTTTCTCTTCTAATACTTAATTTTTTCATTCCTTTAATAGCTCACTCAATGTTTTCTTGTTTATGTATTATTTTGATTTTATTCAGTAAATTAACAACCTTAAACTGGCATCTGTAATAGTTGCCATTTTTTCTAATTTGATGATTTTGCTCTTCTGTATTTGTTCCCTTGCCCTTGCAGTGTAACCCTTTTATGAGAACTCTGGGTTAGTTAGTTGTATGAAGAAACAAAACTTAATTTTATTTTTGTTCTCAAGTACCATTTTTTCTGTTTCTAGACATCTTGCCTGGCTGGGCATTTTTTTCAACTTTTTGTGGACTATTGTTTTTTTGTTACTATAATGTTGGATCTGGGTCTAACACAGCAGCAAGATCTCTTTCATTCTTGGAGGGCTTTGCATTGGTCATTCTACCAGTCCTGGCCCTAGTACCTTTGCCAAGGCTAGGCACTTTTTATCCTGGGAGGAGTACACCCAGCATTTCATTTTTTCCATGATATATATGATAGTCTATGCATATATATATATATATATATATATATATATATATATATATATATATATATATATATATATATATATATATATATATATATATATATATATATATCAGTTTAGTTTTGGTGGGATTTTGTAAAGAATGGGCCCACCACATGAAGTTACCCACCAAGGCTTGAGGATGATTTCAATTCAAAACAAAACCTCCCTTTCCTTTTCATTTTTGCACTGATTTCATCTTTTCTTGATATGATTTGATGCCTTTTGCACCATGCATATATCTGTAAATGTGGTTCCCCTTCATATGATCGAATTTCTCTAAACTTGAAAGGCATAAACTCAAAACCAGAATCTCAAATTTAGAGAAACTCGAACATATCAAAGGGACAAAAAAAAAATGACCACCTTTCAAATGTTTTTGCAGGGGGGCTTTGCCCCCCCCGCACCCCCTACTTAAATATACCTACTCCGAGATCACACTATAGTGAAGGAAATGGAAATTTCCCATTCCGCGCTATATGCATTAGCACAAAATGGAAGATTTTCCATTCCTCCACTATAGTGCAGTCACAGAACATTCACATTTAAACTGCTAGGGTACAGGGGGACCTGGCCCCCTGCAATAAGGTAGGTTAACTTTTTATTTTTTTAAAACTAAGGCTCCCAGTCACAATTTTGAGTGAATGGAAGTTCGAGATTCTGGTCTCAAGATTATGAATTTCAAGCTTCCATCCATTCGATCTTGTGAAGGGGAGCCATATATGTAGACATAAAACTATGGCCAATGAGCACACAAACTATATGCAGCAGCAGCACCATCTGTTCCAGTTATGTACCCATGCAGCAGCAGCAACAGCAAGAGCCGCAAAAAGTGTCCTGCCTCTTATACCACAGTATCCCAGGCCAGTTCTCCTGAACAATATATTAAGGTAGCATGTGGATGGACTGTGTTGTGACATGCACCTTGTCACTAGCTAGCACTGACCTGTGCCAAACACATCAAAGCCAGTGTGTGTCCCACATACTTACCAGTGCCTTTTATTGTTTATCCAGTATGCATCCCCACCCTACCACATACTTACCCACCTTCTTTATTGTTTATTCAGTATGCATCCCCACCCTCGCATGTACTTACCCACACCTGTATTGTTTATCCAGTATGCATCCCCACCCTCCTATATACCTATGCCTTTAGCATTTAGCGTTTATCTAGTATGCATCTCCACTCTCCCACATACTTACCCACACCTTTTATTGTTTATTCAATATGCATCCCTACCCTCCCATGTACTTACCCACACCTGTATTGTTTATCCAGTATGCATACCCACCCTACCCTGTTCACTATATAACATACCTGATCCACTGTTGCAGACATTCTACATTCCAATATACATCTCTCTCTCTCTCTGAGCTACCAACCAGGGGATTTAGTCTGCCTTCCACAGCCCCTCAGCCATGCTTCTAGTGGGTTACTGCTGCCTGGACCTGATAACTGTCTTCTCTTATTCACCATTTCAACCCTATCTATGCTGTCCATCACATTCTCAGCAGATCACTGTGGAGCATGTTCTCCAAAGAAAAAAAATTATCAAGCACTTATCTTGTCAGTCTGTGTACCTGCCAGTGTCCTGTCTACCCTTACCACAGGTGACATACAACACTCTTGTACTCTGTAGAACAGGGTTTTTCAAAGTGTGCGCCACGGCACCCTGGAGAGCCACGGCTTCCTCACAGGGGTACTGCAAACTAATACCCTTCATTTAAGATTTTTTTCTTTTCTTTTTTTTTAATTTTCATGCTGTTTGAGCTGATGTCATCACAAACGCAATAATATCAGCTCCGTCAGGGCTACTAGCCTGTCAGAATTGAGCAAAGGAGCTCACGCATTTCCGGCTGGGCATGGCTGCTCAAATGTGAGTGGGAACAGCAATGAACGGATTATGTTCGGGGAACAAGAATCGGACCTGCGGTGGGTATGGCCAGAAAGAATGAAGTAAGTAATGCAAGTAAGGAAAAACTGTGTGTGTGTGTGTGTGTGTGTGTGTGTGTGTGTGTGTGTGTGTGTAGGATCTAGGAGTAAAAAGCATTGTTTTAGTTTTATTGAGGGTTAGGAATAGTTGCAAGTGAGAGTTTTTATAAGTGAGTGATGGTTTGTAGTGAGGATAGGGAGGATGATTAGCAGATTAGAGTAGCATCATCTGTGTATTGATTACTGTTGCAGAAGCAAGCTAATTAATGAAATCATTAAATAATAAAGGTCCAAGAATGAAACTTAGTAGGTACTAGTAAGTAGGTAGAAGAGGCTTGTGAGCGGCTGTGAAGGTAGCTGGTGAACCAATTGAGTGAAGTAGTCCTGAAACCCAGTGATTGAAGAGTATGTGCTATTTTTAGATGGAAGATAATATCAAACACTTTGCAAGGGAAAAGGAAGATTGTGGATACAAGTTTGTTTTGATTTCTCTCTTTGTAAATAGTATTAGGGAAGGACAGTAGGGCTGTCGTTGTGCTAGGATTGTGGTGCAAGCCATGCTGGGTAAATGTTATGTTGTGTGTGCAGTTATTTTATTTATTTACATTTTGTTAATCAGGTTTGCACTACTGGGTAGAGCCCATTTTCAAGAGAGGCCTAGGAGAGAAGTTCCTAGAATTGCATAGCAATAGTACTGTTCTATAGTCCAGTGATACTCCGTCTATGTGCTGATTTATATCAAGAGTGATATATGATAATGCTGCTGTATGGTAACTTGAAACTGCTGCTTTCTGTTTTTGCAACACATCCTTGAAACTAAAATAAATTGTTACAAATCAAAATCACACAAAACGTATAACATGGCAGAAAATACTGAATGATTCTGTTATAATATTGCCAGGTATTTAGTCCATAAAACTTAAGAAGTCACACATTTCATGGACCTTGATCCTTTTAAGGATGGAATTGGACATTCTAGGTCTCAGATTGCTTACTACAAGAATGTACCTGTGCAGGTGCAACTTTTCTTTTCTCTTGATGACTGCATTGTTTGTAGAGCTTTGTACATTATTTCTAGAACATTTTAATGTTCATACATGCATCACTATGGAGTATGATTAATTTTACTTAAGAACAAGCATATTTCCATCTCTTTGTCTGTATTTTAACTACACGTGTATGTACAGTTTGTATGTTTATATATATATATATATATATATATATATATATATATATATATATACACACACACACACACACACACACACATAATGTATGTGTGTATATATGGTTTGTGATGAAGGGAAATACTGTCACCACAGCTAACAGCTATCTGGAATTTTGTAAATAACTGTATGTCATTTGTGAGTATTTATATAGTGTTTGTGTTTGAAATGCATCCACAGCGTGCCCTGCTGGAAGACAACAGAAATGTATGCGTAGAATTGTAACTGGAATACAGGAAGTTAACTTCGGTCCAGCAAATTTTAGGAAAATATTTGAAATTAAATTACTTTACAGGCTACACAATAAAATATGGTATCTTTCAGTCTTCATTGCAGCTAGAGAAACAGAGTCTGTGCTGAGAAGCTTTCTGTATTGTCTTTGGACTGAACTAATTGCTACCTCTGAAGGCATGAAGGAGTGCAATTGTTTTATGACTTCCAGCATATGCCAAAGATCTGAGGTCTATGTATTTTCGCAGGTAGATGCTAAATACTGCCAGCTTCCAACAGTGAGTGTGTCACCTGGGAACTATAGTCAAATACAAGAAAAGATTTCATTCTGCAAGCTATCCCAGCAGTAATATTTGAGATATTAATTTGAGACAGCTCCTAGTGAGACAGAGGGGTATACTTTATTTAAGCGAAAGCGTAAAACCACGAATACATATGGATCGAACCATATGCATCGAAAGTGCAAGCCGTTGAAAACTGTAAACAGAAATCTCCGTAGGTGGAGATTTCCATTTACTTCAATGTAGTGCAATCTCAGAGTTGGTATATTTAAGTAGCGGGGGGGTGGGGGGTGCAGGGGGGCTTGCCCCCCTGCCGACATCTTTTTTTTTTTTCTGTGTATTTCTTTTCTTTATTAACTTTCGAATGTTTAAGAATTCGATGCATACGTGTCGATCTTTATGCATTCAAACTTTTGAGCGTTCAAGTTAATAAAGTAGACCCAGACAGAGCATTCTGCATTCTGTCTTGGACCTGACAACAACTAGAAGATCCATTCATCACATTTGCCTTGCTCTATTAGTAAGTTCTTAGGTTATAGTAATTCTCTTAGATTCAGTCAGGAACATAGTAAAGCTTAGTTTTGGTATTTTTCT
>NC_056751.1:395988694-396008694 GCF_019279795.1 Protopterus annectens
ACAGTGGCTGCAGTGCACAGGCATATAGTAGCACCCTACCTCACCCCCAGAAGAAGAACTGTATGACACTGATTGCACCCCCATGACCCATGTCTCTGCATCCATTGACTGTTAACCCACACCCCAGCTTCAGGTTTTGCAGACGGCCTTGTGTCCTTGTGTATGTAGACACATCTGCAAATGATGACTGTGATCCTCACCACCCTGCCTTCTCTATGGTGTAAATGCAGACAACTGATACACAGTGTGACTTGTCCATGGGTTGTTTGGCATGGGCTTCAGAAATGATACATGCTTCATTTTGTTCTGTGTGACTCTGCACTGCCACTGTGTACATATTACAACTCTGATAGGTAGACTGAATGTTGCCACTTCATCTCTGCTGTCGTTTACTGTGAACAACACTGTCTGGGGGATGGTATTGTCAGTGGTTAGTGTCTGTGCGCATCACTGTTCTCACTACGGTTGTGCTGGAGACTGCAAGAGGACCTATTGTTTAGGTGTGGAGGTTTCCAGAACTGATGGCTAGGCTGCCTGCTTCCTTATAGTCATTTTGTGTAGCATGCTACACTATGCTCATAACTTGTACATGGGCAGTGATATATTGGTGTTTGGTAATACTCTCTGGATTCTTCATGAATATCATCATTCTGGGCCCATGGGGGTATCCTGCATCACCTGCAACATAGCAGGGAAATACAAGGAGTGTGTGAGACATGCATACATACTGTCTGTGGCTTTAGATGTAAGGGTGCACCAGTGTGCTTACACTTACCTACTAGGTGGCCCTGTTTAATGTTGCTGTGCGGGAAGCCATGATTTAGATCACTTGTTTGCCATAGGTGGTAACTATGACAGCTACCAGGGTGTTTTACAGACATGTTGGTTATGATCCACTTTGCATTACATTCACCTGGTAGGTGGTCGAATGGTGACCCTTCCTGCTGATATGCTGCTATTTGTGGACATTGTCAGGCCTCTACTGACACAGGTGTGCAGTCTATTACTTCCAATTTTTTGAGGAGGCAGGAAATCTCATGGAAGCCATGCATGGTGGTGGATCATTCCCTAGCCATGTTGGAAAACTTCTCTGATATGTGATAATAGATTGTTTGAAAGAAAAATGTTATTAATATTTGTTTGTGCTCCATATCTATATGAATAATGGGTACATTGAAGTGAGTTTGTTTTCCTTACCTCATATATAGCCTTTAAATTCATTAGATTTACAAAACTCATTAAGTGTTTGGCTTAAGAAGTGATTCTCCGCTTTCTATACGCAGTAGAATATTTGTCTGATAAAATACAATTAAAATCACCAGCCATTATGACTTCACCTTTCATGTAATAACTATAGTATATAAGTAATTTTTTACATCTTTAGTTCCAACCTCTGGAATCCAATAAGAGTTCACCAGTGTATATAGTTTTCTGTTCCATTCAGTTATAATAATGCTTAACATACCATTTTTATCAACATAGGTATCTTTTTCTTTTGGCATTGCTGGTGAGTTCTTCCATAAAATGAGGGTGCCTCTTCTTTTAGCTCGAAAGCTATAACCTGCTAAAACCAAATAATTCCTTAATGAAAGTTTATTTACATCTTTATTAAGTAAATGTCTGTAAAACACCCTGGTAGCTGTTTGAGCTTTATGTAATTGCAAGAATTTGAACAGACTCTCTCTCTTTACTGGATTATTCAATCCATTAATATTAATAGATATGCATTTAAAATCAGACATTTATATTAAAGAGAAAAAAATACAGGTATGATGAAACTGTATTCATGTGCAGAAATTAGTATATACTTTATATATAAAAATATGAAATATTCAGCTATCGACAAAATTTCTGAAACAAAAAATTACCTAATGATATAACCCTAAAACATTCTACCATGGAATAATGTATTCCTAGTTTTTTGAAAAAGACGAACAAACTACCTCTCAAACTCTCCATTACACTAACAAAGCTTATCTCATGCTTCTGATTGATATTAATGTGTTTCATTTTTAGTATGCCTCATCTTAAAAAAAAACATCAGTGAGCTATTATGAAAAAGAAAAGTTAAACAGGTGTTCAGCATCTTTATTATAAGTTGACCAAATTGAATATCTCTACAATTATCTTTCCCTGTACCTCACATTATCTCCCTGGTCTACTATAGGGAGGAAGTTAGTTATTTTCATACTTATTAATTTTATATATTTTCTATTTTATTTACTATGTGTAAAGTTGCATAAACTGGTACCAGGCTAATTGTTCTCATAGATAATTCCAAACCTAGATAATTACTCTGTGTGAGTATCAAACCCTGTACCTTGTGCCTATAAGGTAAACACCTTAACCACTATGCCAACCTCCCACCCTTGTAGACATATTTATATTCTTTAACTATATACATATTTACTTATTCTGATCTCTTTCGATTTCTGTTTGTATACTATGTCTTGTACTC
Organism: Protopterus annectens; assembly: GCF_019279795.1. Classification (NCBI taxonomy): domain Eukaryota; kingdom Metazoa; phylum Chordata; order Ceratodontiformes; family Protopteridae; genus Protopterus; species Protopterus annectens. The sequence goes on from NC_056751.1 coordinate 395,991,153, forward strand.
TTACTATTACTATATTCCTAGGTTTTGTATTTTAGCTATAATCTTAATGTAGAGTGTCATATAATAGAACATTAATATTTACCCATATTATTTGATACTCTTTAATCTAGTACTACTATTAGAATCTATCTTATTGTTCCTTAAATGTTATGTCTAATAGTATCTGAAAAAAAATCTGAAAATGTTTCCCTTTTAAGATTCAAACTTTTCATAACAAATAGTTCTGAGATATTCAGCTTTGTTATCATTAAAAAGAGACAATAACAGAGAGACACAATCCTAATTTTTTTAATCAGAAGTGTCATTCTATAGACTAGTATAGAAACTATCCTTTTGGTATACTGCAAGCATTAAGAACTATTTAATAACTGACAGTGGTTTGGAACACAGTTCACTGTCTTTTACTTATTATCCAACTTGCATTCATTGACATTTCAGCATATGATTCCAGATGTTATGATTATTTACTATTACACAGGAAGAAGTAACCAGAACAGTACTTAGAATTTTAGAACTCCTGCAGCATCACAAAAGTGCTAATGAGTCTAATTAAGCTGCTTCAAGCTGGTCCTCATGACAAGGGCTTGCAAATGAACAGTTTATATCAGTTACAATTCACACAAAAAAGTTCATGAGTGAATCCAAGCCACCTGTACTTCATAAATCAATCCCTCAAACTCTTCCAAACCACTAAAAAACAATGAAAAACATTTCAAAGTATGTTAACCACTAAAATAGTTATTGTATTTAAAGCAATAACATTTAATGATTCAGTAATCACTATTTGTATGTGATGTGGGTTTCCTCCGGGTGCTCCGGTTTCCTCACACATCCCAAAGACATGCTGTAGGTGGATTGGACACTCTAAATTGGCCCTAGGTGTGAGTGTGCGCGTGCCTTCTGTGAAAGGTTGGGCGCTGGGCTGGCAACTCGACACCATAAAACTTAACTGACAATCATGAGCGGACAGGTGATCCTCTGTGGCGACCCCTAATTGGGAAAAGCCGAAAAAAGAAGAAGAAGAGGAGTTTAATATAAAACAGACTGTCATTTTTTAAAGGAGATATGGAAAATAAACTTGCATTAAAAGAATAACGGTTATATGTTTTTCTTCTTCTTCTTTTGGCTTTTCCTGGTTAGGGGTTGCCAAAGCAGATCACCTGTCCGCTCATGATTGGCAGTGGAGTTTTACGGTGTTGAGTTGCCAGCCCGGCACCCAACCTTCCGCAGAAGGCACATACACACACTCAGACCAATTTTTAGAGTGTCCAATCCACCTATAGTATGTCTTTGGGATGTGTGAGGAAACTGGATCACCTGGAGGAAACCCACGCAACCACAAGGAGGACATGCAGACTCTGCACAGAAGGCACCCCAGCCGAGGATCGAACCATAGAACCTCTTGCTGTGAGGTGGCAATGCTAACTGCTGCACCACAGTGGCTGCACAATGATGGTTATATATTATTCAGCTTTATTGTAAAAGTATGAGTGTTGCTCTAATTATTTGAAAACATTCCATAATTTTTATATATGTAATAAAGTTTTTTTTTTGGTATCTTACATTTACTTTTCAGATTATTTCTTTTTAATTTGGATTTATCATTTTTCGGAATGCCATGGTATAATATATATATATATATATATATATATATATATATATATATATATATATATATATATAGTTCCACTTGAAACCGCCGAACGTTCAAAACATTGAAGTTCTGATCATCGAGACCAGAACATCGATGTTCAGAACATCGAAGGTACAAAGTGAACCACACAAAAAGAAATAAACTTACAAAAACTATTTTATGCAGGGGGACTTTGCCCCCCCTGCACCTCCCATGTGGTATATATATAAACAAATCACCCAACGAAGGAGCGTACGAGCTACAAGCCACTTGTATACGATTCAGTATAAATTCAGAGTAAAGTCAATTATCCAGAGCAAAGAAACTGTTCAGTGCTGCATACTCCAAAATGAATAACCATTCGGTTCTGATATCCAAAAACGTTTATTAGTGTGAGCGCTTTCACGGCTATTACAAACCGCTTCTTCAGACAAACAACTATGCGCTGCTAAAGCGCCAAATTTAAAACACAGAAGTCTCCACCCAAAAATACTCTACAACATTTAAAGTGCTAGTGCTCAGAATTATAAATACATTCAAATAATACTAGCTGATGTTCGCTATAACTCACATTATATAGGCGACAAGATAGGTGTACATAAACCATGTAACCTAACATAACAAAACTAGATAATATATGCATGCATATATATGCATGTATATACATACATACATACACATGCACATACTCATGCACACACATATACACACATTCAGGTACATGCACAAATCTCACACATACAGATACCTGATCCAATCAAATGTATACAACAATGTTGACTAACTACAAATGTGTGACAGGGCGTGCATGTGTAGACTGAGATGGACTAAAAAAGAATAAAATGGAAAGGTCACCCAATAAACAACACATACATAGAAAAAGTCTATAAAAACATATATATGCATCTAGAGATAAAAATGCATCTGGAGATAAAAATGGGTGGACAAATGTATTAAAAACTAAAAAAGGGAAATAAAAAGAAAAGGGAAATGAAAGGAGAAATAAAAAGAAAATAGCTGATAGTGTCCATCAAATCATCTTAATGATCTACCTTTAAGATGAGGTTTGATGGACAGAACCTCATTCAGCCCTTTTTCTCTATGCGCAGCTAATCTACATATCCATTGTAGTTCTGCTTGCTCTGTACGATTAACTATATCTCCCAACCTAACACTGGGTCTTATAACCTGAAGCACTTGAAATACAAAAGTGTGCATATCACCTTCTCTAAGGGTATGTTTGGCTAGGGCACTATACTCTTGTCCTCTGGCCAAACAATATCCATGGTCCCGTATTCTCTCTCTGAGGGTCCTATTCATTTTCCCTACATAGAAAGAGAAACACTGGACACAATGGGCCACGTAGACAATGTTTCTGGTATTGCAATCACTATTGCAATTAAGTGTCCAAAGATGACCCGAAGTAGGATGTCTAAAATAATGGGATTCATCAATAAACTTACATTGCGGACACCTCCCACAACTGGTAGTTCTTTCCAGACCTGTTCTAACCACTGCTGTTATTTCTCTTGTACTACATAGTAGCCTCTTAAGGTTCCACATGTTGCTAAAGACAAAGGAGGGGCTGGACCCTACTATATTGGTGATGTTATCATCTACAGTGAGTATGTTCCAATGCTTCCTAATAAGGGATTGGAATCTGCCAGTACCCCGTCCATACGGTATAATGAATCCCATGGATCTGTGTACTGAGGAATCTGTGTATTCACTACCCCTATCCTCCCCTGCTGATAAATAAGGCTGGGATCTATTCATCCTAAGATTTTGCATTCCTCTATATGCTTGTTGAATCTCCTCCTCAGTGTAGCCACGTGTCATGAACCCTGCATGTAGGTCAACTAGCCCTTCCTCGTAATCATCCATCCTGGTATAGAGCCTTGAGATTCTCATAGCCTGGCCCTTGATTATGTTTTTAAAAATATGCAAAGGATGCATACTCCCCCTATGGAGATACGAGGGTTTATAGCAGGATTTGCGATGGACCTTGGTGTTAATCATGTGATCTGACTTGAATATAGTAACATCTAGAAAGTTGATACTTATAGTATTAAAGTCCATAGTGAATTTGAGAAAGGAGCTACTAGAATTTAAACCATCATAGAAAGTTTGTAGTTGTTCAGTGGTTCCTTCCCATAAAAAGAGGAGGTCGTCTACGAACCTCTTGTAAAACAAAATATGTGAGTTACATATAATGTATGTCTCCTCAAAGGTCGCCATGACAAGATTGGCGTAGCTGTTAGCACAGCTAGTGCCCATGGTGACCCCTTTTACTTGTTTGTAATAATTTCTTCCATAGAGAAAGATATTGTTCTCTAATACAATCTCCATCAACATAGATAGAAACTCAGTTTTGCTGCTTGTAAAATTAGAGTTTTTGGTGAGATGTAACTGTAACCAATGTATGCCTTCCTCATTGGGAATGCACGTAAACAACGAGGTCACATCCATAGTTACAAACAACATGGAATCGATTCTGGCTGTATCAAAAGTGCATACTTTCTTATGTAACTCCTTTAACAGATGCTCGGTGTCTAAGAGAATGTGTTCGGACGACCTAATAACCTGTTTAAATTCATGATCCAAAAACATGGATATAGGCTCTATGAGCCAACCTGATCCAGCAACTATAGGTCTCAATTCTGGCTGGTATAGGTCTTTGTGTATTTTTGGAAGGCCTGAGATGGTAGGAATGAGAGGATGATCTACTTGCATAAATCTAAATACCTCTTCTGTTATATGGCCAACTTGTTTACATTCTATTAGGACTTCATCAATACTAGCTTTCATTTGTGTTACTACATCCTCAGTAATCTGCTCATATGCTTCAGCACTAAGCATGTGTAGCATCTTAGCATGATAGTATGAACTATCTAGGACAACTATCGAGCCACCCTTATCGGCAGGCCGTATCACTATGTTATTGTTATTCTGAAGACAATTCAATGCTTCAATTTGCAAACTAGTCAGATTATTGTCCATCTCATAATCATACAGTTGATGTGAATCATACATTTCTTTTTCTACAGCTTTCACAAATATATCCAAATTCGAATTAATCGGTGGCATATAGTCACTCTTTCTTTTGAAAGTTATTTCATTATGTTCATTATTCCCCTGGAATAATAATTTTAAGCCGATGTTCCTGGCAAAGAGTCTTAGGGCTAGGATAGATTGACTGGAATCAATATTGGATGTCGGAATAAACGACATACCTTTATTCAACACTTCAGTTTCTGATGAAGACAAAACATGACTAGAAATGTTGTGGACCAAATTGCCTATCCCCAAAAACTCTGAAGAGTGCGTTGTTGATTTGGGGGAAGGTATGGATCTTTCCTCTTGGCCCCTCGAGTATTGTCGTTCTCTATCGATCTCTTCCGATTCAAACGAATGGGAAAAGGAGCCTCTGTGGGGTTGTGCATCTCAACCCTCTCTAACTGTATTTTTCTTCTTACTGCTCCTGCTAGAGAAGCATTGGTGGGTGCTTTAATAGTATCCAGTGCTGGTATGGAGTCAGTAAGGCCGTCACATGGAGTAGTGTATACCGAAGAAACAGCGTTCCCCGGAGGTGAATGAATGTTATCTAGGATCAGTGCTGGGGGTCCTTCTTTCGTGCTACAATTAGCAGCTTCATTTGACTGTACAATCAGGGAAGAGACCTGATCATTAACATTTGTATTTGTAGAAACAGAGCTGGAATTGAAGTTACTACTGGCTCCATTTACATTGTCAATGTTATTAATGTTATCATTCACAGGATAATTCACACTGTGAATAGCTCTATTGTGTATATCTCTATTATGGATATATCCAGGTCTCCTACCTGTGTCCTGGTTTGCCCTTCCCTCTGGTGTAATGCGCGGCCATACAAACACATGTTGCTCTGAAAAATCTTTGATGTCTCTGCTCATCTTCTTCCTCTTATTATTAAGTAAATTAGCTTCATAACGACCTGCTCGATCGAATAGCTCTTGCACATAAAGTTCAGTAGCACTATCCCCCATGATAGAAATGAGGCGCTTATGCAAATTGACTACATTCTTTTTACATTCTTCCTCTATTGGAAGAAAGAAGTCGATTAAGAGCTGAATGTATGCCCGGCTAGCATCCAAGTTGATCTGCTGCCATTTCTGCAACAACCGTGGATATAAGCTTCCATACGTGGGCATATTTAGAATTCGTAGGCCCCTCGGTATTATACCTTTAGCTAAGCACGCCTCCATGTGATAGCGCTGTGTCTGGAGGCGTTTAAATTTAAATAAGTCACTGTCCATGTCTCTCTTAATGGTTCTGACGAGTGCTTCATCCCTCGTATCAATTTCATCATTAATAACAGATACACTGCCATCAAAGTTCACTAGAGGATTGGTTCCAACATCCATTAAAGCTCGTGTCTGTCAGACAAGGATGGAGTGTCAATTGCACTCGTATTACTCACAGCTCCTTCCATATCCCTTAGCTCGTATGTAGAAACCACCAAACCCCAAGAAAGAGTAAAAATAAACAAATCACCCAACGAAGGAGCGTACGAGCTACAAGCCACTTGTATACGATTCAGTATAAAGGCAGAGTAAAGTCAATTATCCAGAGCAAAGAAACTGTTCAGTGCTGCATACTCCAAAATGAATAACCATTCGGTTCTGATATCCAAAAACGTTTATTAGTGTGAGCGCTTTCACGGCTATTACAAACCGCTTCTTCAGACAAACAACTATGCGCTGCTAAAGCCAAATTTAAAACACAGAAGTCTCCACCCAAAAATACTCTACAACATTTAAAGTGCTAGTGCTCAGAATTATAAATACATTCAAATAATACTAGCTGATGTTCGCTGTAACTCACATTATATAGGCGACAAGATAAGTTTACATAAACCATATAACCTAGCATAACAAAGCTAGGTAATATATGCATGCATATATATGCATGTATGTACATACATACATACACATGCACATACTCATGCACACACATATACACACATTCAGGTACATGCACAAATCTCACACATACAGATACCTGATCCAATCAAATGTATACAACAATGTTGACTAACTACAAATGTGTGACAGGGCGTGCATGTGTAGACTGAGATGGACTAAAAAAGAATAAAATGGAAAGGTCACCCAATAAACAACACATACATAGAAAAAGTCTATAAAAAACATATATATACATCTAGAGATAAAAATGCATCTGGAGATAAAAATGGGTGGACAAATGTATTAAAAACTAAAAAAGGGAAATAAAAAGAAAAGGGAAATGAAAGGAGAAATAAAAAGAAAATAGCTGATAGTGTCCATCAAATCATCTTAATGATCTACCTTTAAGATGAGGTTTGATGGACAGAACCTCATTCAGCCCTTTTTCTCTATGCGCAGCTAACCTACATATCCATGAGTATGTGCATGTGTATGTATGTATGTATATACATGCATATATATGCATGCATATATTATCTAGTTTTGTTATGTTAGGTTACATGGTTTATGTACACCTATCTTGTCGCCTATATAATGTGAGTTATAGCGAACATCAGCTAGTATTATTTGAATGTATTTATAATTCTGAGCACTAGCACTTTAAATGTTGTAGAGTATTTTTGGGTGGAGACTTCTGTGTTTTAAATTTGGCGCGTTAGCAGCGCATAGTTGTTTGTCTGAAGAAGCGGTCTGTAATAGCCGTGAAAGCGCTCACACTAATAAACGTTTTTGGATATCAGAACCGAATGGTCATTCATTTTGGAGTATGCAGCACTAAACAGTTTCCTTGCTCTGGATAATTGACTTTACTCTGCCTTTACACTGAATCGTATACAAGTGGCTTGCAGCTCGTACGCTCCTTCGTTGGGTGATTTGTTTATTTTTACTCTTTCTTGGGGTTTGGTGGTTTCTACATACGAGCTAAGGGATATGGAAGGAGCTGTGAGTAATACGAGTGCAATTGACACTCCATCTTTGTCTGACAGACACTTACGAGCTTTAATAGATGTTGGAACCAATCCTCTAGTGAACTTTGATGGCAGTGTATCTGTTATTAATGATGAATTTGATACAAGGGATGAAGCACTCGTTAGAACTATTAAGAGAGACATGGACAGTGACTTATTTAAATTTAAACGCCTCCAGACACAACGCTATCACATGGAGGCGTGCTTGGCTAAAGGTATAATACCGAGGGGCCTACGAATTCTAAATATGCCCACGTATGGAAGCTTATATCCACGGTTGTTGCAGAAATGGCAGCAGATCAACTTGGATGCTAGCCGGGCATACATTCAGCTCTTAATCGACTTCTTTCTTCCAATAGAGGAAGAATGTAAAAAGAATGTAGTCAATTTGCACAAGCGTCTCATTTCTATCATGGGAGATAGTGCTACTGAACTTTATGTGCAAGAGCTTTTCGATCGAGCAGGTCGTTATGAAGCTAATTTACTTAATAATAAGAGGAAGAAGATGAGCAGAGTCATCAAAAATTTTTCAGAGCAACATGTGTTTGTATGGCCGCGGATTACACCAGAGGGAAGGGCAAACCAGGACACAGGTAGGAGACCTGGATATATCCATAATAGAGATATACACAATAGAGCTATTCACAGTGTGAATTATCCTGTGAATGATAACATTAATAACATTGACAATGTAAATGGAGCCAGTAGTAACTTCAATTCCAGCTCTGTTTCTACAAATACAAATGTTAATGATCAGGTCTCTTCCCTGATTGTACAGTCAAATGAAGCTGCTAATTGTAGCACGAAAGAAGGACCCCCAGCACTGATCCTAGATAACATTCATTCACCTCCGGGGAACGCTGTTTCTTCGGTATACACTACCCCATGTGACGGCCTTACTGACTCCATACCAGCACTGGATACTATCAAAGCACCCACCAATGCTTCTCTGGCAGGAGCAGTAAGAAGAAAAATACAGTTAGAGAGGGTTGAGATGCACAACCCCACGGAGGCTCCTTTTCCCATTCGTTTGAATCGGAAGAGATCAATAGAAAATGACAATACTCGAGGGGCCAAGAGGAAAGATCCATACCTCCCCCCAAATCAACAACAGACTCTTCAGAGTTTTTGGGGATAGGAAACTTGGTCCACAACATTTCCAGTTATGTTTTGTCTCCATCAGAAACTGAAGTGTTGAACAAAGGTATGTCGTTTATTCCGACATCAAATATTGATCCCAGTCAATCTATCTTAGCCCTAAGACTTTTTGCCAGGAACATCGGCTTAAAATTACTGTTTCAGGGGAATAATGAACATAATGAAGTAACTTTTAAAAGAAAGAGTGAATATATGCCACCGGTTAATTCGAATTTGGATATATTTGTGAAAGCTGTAGAGAAAGATATGTATGACTCACATCAATTGTATGATTATGAGATGGGCAGTAATTTGACTAGTTTGCAAATTGAAGCGTTGAATTGTCTTCAGAACAACAACAACATAGTGATACGACCTGCCGATAAGGGTGGCTCGATAGTTGTCCTAGATAGTTTATATTACCATGATAAGATGCTACGTATGCTAAGTGCTGAAGCATATGAACAGACTACTGTGGAGATAGTAACACAAATGAAAGCTAGTATTGACCAACTCTTAATAGAATGTAAACAAGTTGGCCATATAACAGAAGAGGTATTTAGATTTATGCAAGTAGATCATCCTCTCATTCCTACCATCTCAGGCCTTCCAAAAATACACAAAGACCTATACCAGCCAGAATTGAGACCTATAGTTGCTGGATCAGGTTGGCTCATAGAGCCTATATCCATGTTTTTGGATCATGAATTTAAACAGGTTATTAGGTCGTCCGAACACATTCTTTTAGACACTGAGCATCTGTTAAAGGAGTTACATAAGAAAGTATGCACTTTTGATACAGCTAGAATCGATTCCATGTTGTTTGTGACTATGGATGTGACCTCGTTGTTTACGTGCATTCCCAATGAGGAAGGCATACATTGGTTACAGTTACATCTCACCAAAAACTCTAATTTTACAAGTAGCAAAATTGAGTTTCTATCTTTGTTGATGGAGATCGTATTAGAGAACAACATCTTTCTCTATGGAAGAAATTATTACAAACAAGTAAAAGGGGTCGCCATGGGCACTAGCTGTGCTAACAGCTATGCCAATCTTGTCATGGCGACCTTTGAGGAGACATACATTATATGTAACTCACATATTTTGTTTTACAAGAGGTTCGTAGACGACCTCCTCTTTTTATGGGAAGGAACCACTGAACAACTACAAACCTTTTATGATGGTTTAAATTCTAGTAGCTCCTTTCTCAAATTCACTATGGACTTTAATACTATCAGTATCAACTTTCTAGATGTTACTATATTCAAGTCAGATCACATGATTAACACCAAGGTCCATCGCAAATCCTGCTATAAACCCTCGTATCTCCATAGGGGGAGTATGCATCCTTCGCATATTTTTAAAAACATAATCAAGGGTCAGGCTATGAGAATCTCAAGGCTCTCTACCAGGATGGATGATTACGAGGAAGGGCTAGTTGACTTACATGCAGGGTTCATGACACGTGGCTACACTGAGGAGGAGATTCAACAAGCATATAGAGGAATGCAAAATCTTAGGATGAATAGAGCCCAACCTTATTTATCGGCAGGGGAGGATAGGGGTAGTGAATACACAGATTCCTCAGTACACAGATCCATGGGATTCATTATACCGTATGGACGGGGTACTGGCAGATTCCAATCCCTTATTAGGAAGCATTGGAACATACTCACTGTAGATGATAACATCACCAATATAGTAGGGTCCAGCCCCTCCTTTGTCTTTAGCAACATGCGGAACCTTAAGAGGCTACTATGTAGTACAAGAGAAATAACAGCAGTAGTTAGAACAGGTCTGGAAAGAACTACCAGTTGTGGGAGGTGTCCGCAATGTAAGTTTATTGATGAATCCCATTATTTTAGACATCCTACTTCGGGTCATCTTTGGACACTTAATTGCAATAGTGATTGCAATACTAGAAACATAGTCTAAGTGGCCCATTGTGTCCAATGCTTCTCTTTCTATGTAGGGAAAACGAATAGGACCCTCAGAGAGAGAATACGGGATCATGGATATTGTTTGGCCAGAGGACAAGAGTACAGTGCCCTAGCCAAACATACCCTTAGAGAAGGTGATATGCACACTTTTGTATTTCAAGTGCTTCAGGTTATAAGACCCAGTGTTAGGTTGGGAGATATAGTAAATCGTACAGAGCAAGCAGAACTACAATGGATATGTAGGTTAGCTGCGCATAGAGAAAAAGGGCTGAATGAGGTTCTGTCCATCAAACCTCATCTTAAAGGTAGATCACTCAGATGATTTGATGGACACCATCAGCTATTTTCTTTTTCTTTTTCTTTTTATTTCCATTTTTAGTTTTCTATACATTTGTCCACCCATTTTTATCTCCAGATGCATTTTTTATCTCTAGAGGCATATATATATTTTTTATAGACTTTTTCTATGTATGTGTTGTTTATTGGGTGACCTCTTCATTTTACTCTTTTTTAGTCCATCTTAGTCTACACATGCACGCCCTGTCACACATTTGTAGTTAGTCAACATTGTTGTATACATTTGATTGGATCAGGTATCTGTATGTGTGAGATTTGTGCATGTACCTGAATGTGTGTATATGTGTGTGCATGAGTATGTGCATGTGTATGTATGTATGTATATACATGTATATATATGCATGCATATATTATCTAGTTTTGTTATGTTAGGTTACATGGTTTATGTACACCTATCTTGTCGCCTATATAATGTGAGTTATAGCGAACATCAGCTAGTATTATTTGAATGTATTTATAATTCTGAGCACCAGCACTTTAAATGTTGTAGAGTATTTTTGGGTGGAGACTTCTGTGTTTTAAATTTGGCGCTTTAGCAGCGCATAGTTGTTTGTCTGAAGAAGCGGTTTGTAATAGCCGTGAAAGCGCTCACACTAATAAACGTTTTTGGATATCAGAACCGAATGGTTATTCATTTTGGAGTATGCAGCACTGAACAGTTTCTTTGCTCTGGATAATTGACTTTACTCTGCCTTTATACTGAATCGTATACAAGTGGCTTGTAGCTCGTACGCTCCTTCGTTGGGTGATTTGTTTATTTTCACTCTTTCTTGGGGTTTGGTGGTTTCTACATATATATATATATATATATATATATATATATATATATATATATATATATATGGGTCTACTTCACAAACCCAAAAACCCCGAGATGACAACGCTAAAAAATCAGAAGACTGACCATTCAGAACACCGACTTTCAACTCCAGGTAAGTAACCACTTGGTCACCATGTTGAACTTTGCCCCTTACCGCTGCAGTAGTGCGATCTTGGAGTTGGTATATTTAGTCAGGAGGGGTGTGGGGGGCTTCGTCCCCCACATGGGTGGGTTTTATTTGCTTCAGTTTATCTATTTGTTTATTTATTTATTTAGGCCAATCTCTTAGTTACCTGGAGTTGAAAGTCGGTGTTCCAAATGGTTGGTTTTCTGCATTTTCAGCTTTGTCGTCTCGGTTATATGAAAGTCGGGTAAGTGCTATATTGGGTTTGTGAAGTAGACCCATATGTATTTTATATATATATATATATATATATATATATATATATATATATATATATATATATATATATATATATACACACACACACACATGGGTCCACTTCTTAATTTCGAAAGATCACAATCTCGAGATTCATAATATCGAACCCAGAATCACAAGGTTGTAAAATCTCAAAATTAAGAAATAATAAAAAAAAAACATGACAACTGCTAAAAACATGTTTTTGAAAGGGGACAAGCCCCCCAGCACCCCCACACGGAGGGCTGTACCCTCTGCACCCCCTGCAACTTAAATATACTAACTCCAAGATCACTTCAAGATCTTAAATCCAATAAAAATAAAATTAAAAATAAAAATCCAAGATCAAGTGACAAGAACTGTAATGTTCCTGTTCTGCCCTGTATAGCGATGTACATTACCATTATCTTCACTGTACAGCAATCTCGGACTTAGTATATTTAGGTTGCAGTGGGTGCGGTAGGTGCAGGGGGCTTGCCTCTATAGTTGATAAACATCTGTTTAGGTGACAAAATTTGGTTGAATAAACAGATGGTCAACATGTGTGAAAGATGGAGAACAATCAGGATAATGGAATATGTCCTTTCACAGATATTGTGTGATCTCAAAGTTAGTATATATAATTAGCAGGGGGTGTGGGTTGCAGAGGGGTTCGAAACCCCCCTGGCAAAAATTGTTTTAGTTTTTTTTTTTTCTTGGTGCATGCATAGTAGCATGTCAACATTTTCTTGTCAATGTTGTGAAGGTCACTGTTTGGGTCAGTCAATGAAAATAATTTAATGGAAACCAGTAGACTTTTGTATCTGCATTAAATAGGGTATTGGTTTTAATATAGAGGTTCAGATGTTTATGTAAAGGTTATTTTAACTGCTGTATATGTCGCTACATGTGAATTCTGTAATGTATTTTACATAGGTCAAACTACTAGAAAATTGTCACTTAGAATTAGAGATCATCTTTAATTTTTAAAGTCATGCAATAAATATAATGTTTTATCAGGCACTCTCAAAAATGTAAAGTATTACAAAAAATAGTTTTATGCTTATAGATTATGCGAAAGATGATGGGAAGGGTGATGATTTGGAAAATAATCTGTTCAGGCAGGAAATAAAGTGGCATTTAAGGTTCAAGGCATCTATTTTTCCAAGACTGAATGAAGTAGTAGCAGTTAAACAAGAACTGAGAAACAGGAAATTAGAATAAAATTTTTGATGAGTCATTGTATTTAGATGTTTTGATCTTATAGGTTCATAGGTTCATAGGTAGGTACTAGGCTATCTGCCCGAGGGCATTTATAAGCCTAGTCAGAGTGTGTTGGCTTTCGCCTCCCCATTGATTAACTAACCGAGCCTCTGTCAAGCAGAGCCAATGAAGTGATCCCAGGGGTGTACTTTCTGTTACCCATCCACTTGTCAAGTTTTCTCTTGAACAGTGTTAGTGAGGGGATCTGCCTAATGTAGTTAGGAATTTTGTTCCAAAGCATGGGGAGTCTCTGTGACAGGAATCTATCCCTCCATCATGTTCTATTTATTGTTGTGGCGAGGTTTAGTTCACTGGAGCACGTGGCTCGCAGTGACTTGGATTTCTTTAGGTGGAGCAAGTCCATCAATTCTGAGTTGGTCATGGCTTTGTACGTCAGGTAGAGATCACTTCTGAGTAAGCAATATGCCACTGAGTACAGCTGGAGTTTTTTCAGTCGGGCTGCATAGGACATATGTTTGAGGTCAGTAATCCTCTTGGTGAGGTGCTTTTGGGATCTTTCCAGCTGTTGGAAGTATCTTGTGAGGTATATCCCAAATGGGGCAATGTACTCTATGATGGGTCTGATGAGTGACGAGTAGAGGGGCACTATAACCTCCTTATTTCTAGATGCGAACCCCTTAGTAATTAGATGGGCCACATAGAAGGATTTCCTAACTACTTTGGTAATATGATTGTCAAAGGAGAGATTACTATCTACCTGGGTCCCCAGATCTCTTATTACCTCTTCTGTATTAAGGAGGCTGCCGCCTATGTGGTAATTCATGGGTGTTTTGTTTTTCCCAAATGGGATGACTATGTATTTTTTGGCATTTAGCTTGAGGCCATGACTTTGACACCAGGTGTCTGTCTCAGTAAGGCCTTTTTGAAGGATGCCCATGTCAGCTGGAGAGTCAGTTATGGCTCCCAGTTTGCAGTCATCGGTGAACTTGGTTAGCCATAGTCCTCCTGTGTTTGCCTGTACTTCTGAGAAATATATGTTTGTGTTCAGGCTGGTGAGTTTTTCTATAATACCCGAGTGAGGAATGGTGTCGAACGCCTTGGCGAGATCAAGGTAGGCTGTGTGAACCACCTTTCCCTCGTCTATGGCTTTGGTGACCGTCTCGAAGAAGTCAACCAGGTTTAGTAGGCATGATCTGCCCTTAACAAAGCCGAACTGGGTCGGGTCAAGTGTTTGGAGGTTCCCAATTTCTTTGTTAATGAGTTCCATGATGATGCGCTCCATAGCCTTGCAGACCAGGCTAGTCAGGCTTATGGGGCGATAGTTACCAGGGTCAGTTGTGGCCCCTCCTTTGTGGAGTGGAATAACCGTTTCTGTGCGCCATTCTATGGACACGTAGCCTATGGAGAGGCTGAGGTTGAACAGCATGTTAAGGAGGGGAGTTAGTTTGTTCTGTAGTTCGTGCAAGACGCAGCCTGGGACACCATCTGGCCCCATTGATGCTGTGGTTTTGGCTTTTGAAAGGGCTGTTTTCACCTGTGCTTCTGTGATTTCTGGGACACTACACTTTTCCGGTATTGTTGTGGGCCCTTTTAAAGGTGAGAGGGAGGTGAAGTTTGCACTGAATCTATCTGACAGGATGTTGGCAATATCAGTAGGTTCAGTAAATTTTGTGCTATTTTGCACTAGTTCAGTGCATATCTGTGAGTTGCTACATAGATTCTTGACATAGCTAAAGAAGGCTTTGTGGTTATCTTTCGAATCCCTGGCTATTTTTCTTTCGAAGTTAGCCTTGGATGATTTTATGAGGGACCTTAGTTTCTTACTGATACTGATCAGGGATGTCTTTCCTTCTTGGGATTTGCTTTTTTTCTGAACTAGTTTCCTCCTTCTGTTGTATAACCTGTTTATGGAAGGGTTCCACCAGACTGGTTTCCTTCTCTTAGGGGAGTGAGTCTTGGTTTTGCTAGGGATGGCACGATCCATGCATCCTTGCAGGTGCTCATAGAGTACAATTGTAAAGGATTCTGTATCTTGGGCAGTGTTATCCTTTAGCGTGGGTGCTGTAAAACTTACCACCTCTGCCTTAAGTAAGATGAAATTTGCTTTAGAAAAGTTTTTCACTGTGGTTTCCTTGGTTGGTGGTGGTGATGGGGTGTGGACATCCAGGGTGATTAGTTTATGGTCTGATCTAACCAGTGACGGGTTGACTTCCGGTACGGAACACCTGTCGCCCATGCTGGTGATGACCAGGTCCAATATGTTGTGGCCTCTGGTAGGGGAGTTTACCAGCTGATCCAGGGCATTTGAGTTGATAAATTCCAGGAAGTGCTGAGCCTGGGAGTTTGTACTCAAGTAGTTTTCTCAGTTAATGGTAGGGTAATTGAAATCGCCCAATATCAGGGTGTTCATTAGGACCTTCATGTTTTCCAGTATCTCCAGAAAGGTGGAGTGGTGGTCCTGGGTCATGGAGGGTGATCTGTAGCAGGCCACAATTTGCATAAAGGAAGAGCTGTTAAATGTTTTTTTATCTGATGAAGTCCTATTGAATAAGGACTAAAGCTCTCACTGATTAGTAGTTTTTGCTCTATATGAACTACTGCTTGCTTCATTTTGTTGTTTTGCAAATTTATTATGAATTAGTGTTTTTTACTGTTTTATTATTTATGTGTGCATGTGCATACGTACTCATGCACACACACACACACACACACATATATATATATATATATATATATATATATATACATATATATATGTATATATATATATATATATATATATATATATATATATATATATATATGTGTGTATATATATATATATATATATATATAAATATATATATGTATATATATATATACATATATATACATTTGTGTGTGTGCACATATTTGTGTAAGTATGTGAATATTACAGCTATATGTGTGTGTGTGTGTGTGTGTGTGTGTGTGTGTGTGTGTGTGTGTGTGTGTGTGTGTGTGTGTGTGTGTGTGTGTGCATTTATCTATTTAATATATTTTATTGTTTAGTATAGAAGTACCAATTTCTAAACAGGTTGCAAGAGCTTCATTACTTTAAAGTCCCTACTGTGATTTTCTACTGTTTGAGGGTGGGGGGGGGTTCTGATTTTAAGTAGTCTCAGTCTGCAACTACATTGTTCAAGAAGTACAGCTTTCACTGTGCTTTAATTTTTTTCCTTGTGGGGTGGGAATGTTTTACCCCCTAAGGCTGGAAACTTATTGCAGCTCACTACAATACACACACACGTGTGCACATGCACACACACAGTGGCGTCTTACCAGTCAAGTGACTAATTAACACATTCCTCATGCAAATATGTAACTCTAAATAAAGAAACTAGAAACAGGGATGCATGTTGTTATTCTGGAAGCTATCAGATGTCTGAATAGACAGCAGAGCGACTGAATAACATTTGGTGCCTAACAAAAGCATATTTTCACTTTAATCAAAGACCAGTTAAATACTTAAGTAGGGGGTATTAAAAAAACTGTTCCCAGGCAATGCACCTCCTGTAAGTGCAACAAGTGAAGACACGGTAAAAAAATTATTAAAACAAAAGAAACTAGCATTGTTACAATCTGACCAACATATTGAGATCCAGGTTTTTGGCATAAGCCATTTTTATGTTTATTTTAATTACCATTATTTACACAGGTAAGCGTATATGGTGAGAGATGTCTACTAAGCAGATGTTTTCATTTTGGAAGCAGAGAAACCTAGATATATATATATATATATATATATATATATATATATATATATATATATATATATATATATATGTTGAAGTGCTTTAAAAGTGCCATGCCAGAGAACTAAGACATGCTGCTGCATGTATCACAGCACCAATTTTCCGTGCGACTCAAATGTTTCTACGTATAATAGCCTTTTTCTCTGTACTGAAGAGGAGCACAGGGACTAGAACCCAAGTTACCAGTAATTGCTTAATATTACTTGTCACTGTTTAGATGGTTTACCATCAGAAAAAAATGTTAGGGCTATGAGCTGACAGGGAGCTTCTTTCTATATTTCTGG